>NW_015386141.1:463062-599678 GCF_001527695.2 Protobothrops mucrosquamatus
GGGGGGGGGATGTGGGTTTCATATTATATTTGTGTTATATTTGTATGTTTTTTCTTTATGATGAAAATAATAAAAATCTTTTATTGGAAAAAGAAGGAGTCAATCATACTCTCTAGCCTAATACAATTTACAGAGTTGTGTCAATAGCAACTAAAGAGAGCCACATACATTGTCTTGAACATTGTGAGAAATATATGAATATAAATAAATAGTAAATATGATTTGCATCTTTTCAGGATCCAATCTGTTTGAACTCCAAATTCCCAATATGACTTGGAGATCAAATCTTAATTATGACTATAAACTTTTAAAAGTTTTTTAAATTCTTATAAAGAATGTCACATGACAATAGCTTAGACACTTTTCCTAAAATCTTTACCATTGTTTCTAGTCTTTCACTTTAATCTCCTAATTAAAGTATTATTATCCAATTACTGAGTAAAAACATTTTTTAAAAAAAATAGCACTTCAATTGTTTAACTGCTTTTAAACATATTAAAATATCTTTTTAAAAGCTCAAAAGGGAGTATCAGAATATTTTTTTGAACACAAGTATTTCAGCATTCTGTAGCCCTCTGGATTTCTTAGAGATTGTATTCTAAGAAAAAAGAGGAGGGAACGGAGATATTTTTTCTACAATACAATCATTAAATTAACACAGGGATTTTGTAAACTAAAACAGGGGAGATTTGAAATCCATGCTGTTTCCTGTCTTCCTGGAAAAATCTTATGTTAAAACAGTTTGAATTACATAAAAGGATTAAGTGACAGCTGTGAAAAAAAAATACTTTGTCGTAAAAGCCACATTCTTTTTTGTTTTAAACATATTTTAATTATCTTGCACCTATTCTAATGTTCTGGGCATCGAAAAGATCTGTATTTACATTCCTTCCGATATTTAATAGAGTAAAGAAATGATGTATTACGATTGAATTCAAAAGCACATGTTAGTCCCACTTTACTTACTAAATAGTAAAAGAAAAATAAAGCAAATCAAAGTTCTCCAAACAAACAACAAAATCAAAAACTATACTGTTAATCTGCCAGTCCAAAACTTCAAATGGAGATGAATTAAGGAAGAGGAACCCAGAAACACGAGCAATTAATTCAGCTCAAAAATCCAGGCTTTAGTTTTGCTATTCATAAATACTTTTTCAAAACATTTGGTTTCCCTCGATCATATTTTTGTGCTTTTGTCTGCTACTACACAATACAAGAATTATGCACCAGTGGGGGGAAAAATCAATATACTAGACAGATTCTGCAATTTTAGGCAAAATTATATTGGATATGCTCCTCCTTAATGGAAGTGTCCATATTTCCTCATGCTCCCATGGAAAGTGAGGAAGCTAATCTTGCACTTACTGGGGTGTTGACTCAGATGGGATGTGGGGGGGGAGTACATTTGATTTTAATTTAAAATCCAGCTATAATAGGTACATGAACAAAGGCAAATAATAGGTACATTTTGTATTATCTTTACTTAGATGCTTGTAAATAAACCATGCCATATCACTAATGCTGTTAATCTCAAATTTACCATTTGGAGTAGTTGAAGTTAGCATGAAGATCTCAAAACCACTATCCCATGTAATTCTGAAGTATATCTCACAGCCTTAAAAATCTCCACCTGGAAGAATACAGAGTGATAGACAGATATTTGTTTGTCAGTCTTTTTTTGTGTGTGCAAGTTTTATGAATTTAAAGCAGAAGGACAAAAAATCAATTGGGGACAACTTCCATGAATCTTGAATTGTACAATAATATTTCTTAGAAAAAAAGCCAGATCATTCTTAGCAGGGATATATGCAACACCTGTCCTGGAATTTAACCATTACTGAAACACTCGGAAGCTGTTTTTTATTAAAACAATTTTCTGTTCCTTAAAAGCTTTATAGTATCTTTTTATCACAAGATACAGGATGCACAATTATAGTTTTATACAGTATCTTCTGCAAGTTTCAGTTTGCGTTTAAAAAATAGTAGTAGTGATGGGTAGTATTTACAATGGGAACAGAAGAGCAGCCTAATTTAGTGAATATTTTCTTCATTGTGATTCTTCTAGTAAAGCTATAATTACATACCTAAGCACTGCTATTTGCTGATACTGTAAATCAGATCTTGCTTAAAGTTAAGATTATTTCTGTATTTGCTTCTTTTTTAAAATCTATCTCTATATATATGTTTGTAGATTAATGGAGAAACATTTTAATGTTAAAAAAGTTATATTGAATTACATTACAAAAAATGTGGATTTTAATTGTTTTTGAGAAATTGTGTTTTATATCTGTCATGGGGAATTGTCAAAGTAATTATTTTAAGAAATTGCAAAAAAACAATGTCTAGATATTAAGAACTGGATTCAAGAGATAATGCAAACTTTTCTATCTGGTTAAAAAATGTATTATATTTCTTTTTGCTACAGATTTCATAATGTTTTACGTTTACATTGCCCCCCCCCTTTTTGTTTTCTGTTTTGTTTCTTATTGTTGATCAATTGGGGCTGCTTTTCTGGATTTTCTTTTTTTCCTTGCATTTTTGCATACTCTTTCTTGAAACTTGTAGTAACATATTTTTAACGGTTAGGGTTATTTCCTAATGATGAGTACCCAATTCAGTGAATTCCATTGATAAAATATCTGCTTTTTTTTCTCCAGCACTGTTTGTCTAGCGACAAGCAAAATATGACATGCAGTTGTTGGAAAGAAAATGAGAAAAATGCACACAGGACAAAAAAAAAAACAGCACACCATAAATATGGGATTTGATTACGCGTGAGTTTGGGAGTTATTTATAAAGGTTTTGCCATTTCCCCCTCCTTTTCTAAATATATTGAACTATGTCCAGGTCTCCATTTTCATATTTATAAAGACTGAGTATATTTGAAAAACAGCTTATAGCAAGTAATTTTGCATGACTGTAGAGGGCCCATGTGAAAAATGTAGAAGTTGTGATAATAGAAAAGCAATTATGATACATAAATTATTTGATTTCCCACTGATTTAGTATCAATGCTTTTTATCAGGATATGATTAAAATTCAATAAATTTAAAGATAAAATTCTTATAATTTTTTTCTAATTGCCTTCTAGTATTTCTGAGAATAAAATCAGAGGTCAACGTTATTTTTTAGTTTTCCCCTTCTCTGAAGGGCAGCAGTGCATGTGATGTTTAATTTGCAATATCCAAAAACAGAGAATAAATTAAAACTATGTGCTACAAAGCGATGACACAGAACATAATGATAAACACATTTCCTCAACAGTAACTTAATGGATTGTGCCCTTTTTTAAACAAAATTGATTATCTGGTGAGAGCTGTTGAAAACAGAGGAAATCTGAGGTTATAATTTATTTATTTGATTCTGCCTTTATTACTTTTACAAATAACTCAAGGCACTGAACATATCCAACACGCCTTCCTCCACCTGTTTTCTCCACAACCACAAACCTGTGAGGTGGGTTGGGCTGAGAGACAGTGACTGGCCCAAAGTCACCCAGCTGGCTTTCATGTCCAAGGCTGGACTTAAAACTCCGAGTTTCCAGCTTTCTAGCCTGGTGCCATAACCACAAGACCAAATTGGATCTTATGAGTATATAAACAAAGAACTTATAAGGCTACTGAGAACAACAGATTTTTACCCTCTCCAAACCAAGTCAGAAAATATCTCAGGTTTAATTTTCAATAATCTTGGAGTATAAGGATCTTGAGATTACTTATTCAAAATTAATATTTAAAAATTGTTTATGTAAGTTATTCATCTAATAGAAAAATTTATAGAAAGCATATTTAGTGAGGGAAAAGGAGGCTAACTCATGAATAATGAAAGTAAAAGACATGGAGAAAAGTTTTCAAATTTTACAGAAATTAATTTCTGCCATTCAGTTTACTGTTTCAATCTAGAAAACAGGGTCACAATTAAAATATAAGCTGCCTGAAGACTGCATATCTCCGTTCCTAGTAAAGAAAACACTTATTATTCAGAATAAGCATTAAAAGCATAACAGAATTTGGAAGATAAAGCACTACAGTTGCATGAATTTGCCTAGAATGGTTTCGATTATATTTTCCTAGAAACATTTAGGGAATTTAACTGATGCTTTCATTATAAAGCATCTAGTTTGACTAATACAAGACAGAGTCATATTCTGTGTATGTTTTAGATCTAGAAACTATAACAATTATAAATTAAGAGTATTTCTGTTTTGTGATCCTGTCTCTCCACCTACCTACTCTTTTTAACTAAAATTCAGACTTCCCAGGAGTATACATACTGAATATCTTCAAAGTAATTAACATTGTATTATCCTGGATAGTTAAATAAGGCATGAAGACTAGAAACTAGGAGACTATCAATCTTGTCCTGCCTTAGGCAAGTGACCTTGGGCAACTCACTTTAACCTGAGGAAGAAGACCTACACAAGGACCAAAAACATTGTAGAACGTGAAATCATGCTTGTTTTGCAGGATGCCAGGCTCCCATTCAGGTTTTTAAAACTAAATAATATTTCAAAAATAAGTAGAACAGGGAATTTGCTAGTCAACAGGGAATGAGTTGTGAAAGCAATGGAAAACACACTAGGGACACAAGCAATAAATATGGCAAAAACTGGGGTAATAGAAATATCCTATCAATTAAGCTCAGTTAAGAAAAAGAAAAAAGAAAATTGCAGACAAAGAAAACTGTCTACCTCAAGGTCAAACCAGCAATAATAAGGCAGAATTAATTAACATAAAAGCTATTTAAAAAGCTTTCCCACTCTAAAGCCACTAATAGATAACTGAAAAAAGAAAAAGAAAAAAACAAAAGAAATCATCCTTACTGCTCGGTTGCTCCAAAGTTTTTTTTCTCTTTGAAATAAAGTGTAGGGTGGGAAGAGGAAGGGGAAGATTTCTCCTTAGCATCTTCAAAGTTGGGACTGACAGTGTTAGCAGCCGAGAAAGCCTCAAAAAAGACCAATTCCTCTCTTGAGTTACCCTCCTTCTGTTTAGTTCACCACAAAGGCTTCCCTTTTTCTTGAGCAAGAACATATCTCTGCAAAGATGCCGTAACATGAAATTTATCTTAATTCAAATAAATGATCTTCAGTTGAAGGCAAGTTTATCACTAATAAGATTCAGAAAGGTAAAAAGACTGACAACACAAGGGGGATTGAAATCCTCTATTATCCAAATGAAAATGAAAGCAATGGCAAAAATATTTTTTGTCTCACTATTTTAGAGTTTGACAAAGAAAAAAAAAGGAAAAAAAAGAAAGGTTGTGGAGAACTGCTGCAGAACAAGTAGAAAACAATCACATTTTAAAAAACCTAACATTGTAGTCAAGAGGCAATGAAGAAATACATAGTTTTTTGCTCCATCATCATTGAGGAAAAGATTCCAAACCATAAAAGAAAGGTTACTTTAGTATTATAGATTAACACTTCTGGGCAGGAAAACCATTTATTCATTTTATTCAAAATTTTAACACCAAGGATATCCCTGGAATATATGTAATTGTAGTATTAAAACCATGCTCAAACTGCTCAATCTTACCTAAGTTTTATTTAGACCAATGGTGGTAAACCTATGGCACGTGTGCCAGAGGTGGCACTGAGAGCCCTTTCTGTGGGCACGTGCACCGTCACCCCTGCAGAATTTGCCAGAGTAATGAGCATATGGCGTTTGGAAGCAACGGGGCAGGAAGTGAGCGAACAAGCAGTGTTGGTCCCCCAAGGATGCCCCGGAGATGGCTAGGGACTGGCCCCCACCATCCTGGCTCCGGCCAACCCAGCAGCCCCCAAGGCGCGCACACAGGGCCGACAGCATCTGGCAGCAGGGGCTCCATGAGCAGTGATAGCGGAACTGGCATCACATGGAATCGGGGGAGCACGTGATGTGGACCGGCAGACACGCCTACTCCATCCCATCTCTTTTTGGTTGGAGAGCTGGTCGCCACTGGTCATCATCTCAGCACCATCGAGGGTCTTGCCCTTGGCCCGCGGGTGGAGCGCATTCCCCTCGCGCACCTCAGTACCTACTGTGGCCGCCAGCCACTTGCGCAGGTCCATTAGGCCACCGCCCAGAGTGCAGGCCTGCCCAGCACGAAGGAGGCGAAGCAGTTGGCTAGGAAGACCCGCATAGAGGTGGTAGAGCATGCCAAGAGCCAGCAGGCAAAAGGCCACCCTGAGAGGGGAAAGCAGGATCCCCATTGGTGTCATGGCCGCCCAGCCCAGCAGAGATGGGGGAAGGTATGCAATCCTAGCTGGGACTGGGGGGGCCATGGCGCCGATGAGGATCTGGTTTTCCCCGCTCGGGGTGGCCTTTGGCTTACTGGGCGTGGGCGTGCTCTACCACCTCTACTCAAGCTTGTTAGCCGGCTGTTTCGCCTCCTTTGTGCTGTGCGGGCCAGGTGCTTTGGGCGGCGGCAGCAGCCTAATAGACCTGTGTGAGCTGCTGGCGGTGACAGCCTGAGGGGGCCAAAGTGCATCAGGTGTGCGAAGGGAACAGGTACCACGCACGCGCCACGGGCAAGATCTGAGAAGGGGCCGAGATGACCAGCAGCAACCTGCTCTCCAAATGCAAGCAAAAACAGATGGGACAGAGTAGGCGTGTCCAGCAGTCTGCATCACGTGCCTCCCCCCTCCCCTACTCTACCTGCTGCTGGAGGGCTGGCCCGGTATTGGCAGCAGGCTGCGGAGCCCCAGAATGCGCTGGTCGAGGGGGCGGCAGGCTATGGCTGCTAACAGACACTGTCAGTCCCCATGCGCTCACTGGTCTTTGTGTGTGTGGGCTGATGGTGTCAGACAGTAGCTGCCCCGGTTCCTGCCTTGCCTTGCCCTGCGGCAATAGTACCTCCGTCCTGCCCTCTGCCTCGCCTCGCCTCACCCCGAAGGACAAGCCTCCTGCCCACCACCCCACCCGCCACAGAACCCCCTATATCTCCCCCAACCCTGCCCGGCCTCCACAGGCGTTCCATGAGCAACATCAAGGTGGTCACACCCACCGCAGCCACACCCACCCCATCTGCCATGACCACCACAGCCACGCCCACCCAGTGGGCCACACCCCACCCACCCTGAGGGCACCACAATGTTGATGCGGCCCTGGCACTTTGCGATAAATAAGTGGGGTTTGGGGTGCAGTTTGGGCACTTGGTCTCTAAAAGGTTCGCCATTAGTGATTTAGACTGTCAAAGAAAGTAGTTGGCATTATATTACAACTTTTATAATGCTGGGTATGCAACCATTTTCTGTAGTAATCCAGTAAAAGAGAACAAAAATGAAGAATTGGCAGCTAATAGGGATAAATCTCTTCCAATTTTCACCAAAAAGACAGCAGATGACCGTATGTCAAATTACGTTTCAGTAAAAATATATTGTTGTGTCTCCAACTGCTTGTGTAAAAAAAGAACAAGTGAAAGACAAAAAAGCAATTGCAAAGAAAATGGGTTTTATGGAAACACAGAAACTAAATAGATACAGTATAGAGGAATTAGAAATGTGTTCTTAACATTTTGAGAATGATTTTTACTGTTCTTGGCATGGGTAAAAAAAACACCACCCTCATATTTGATCAACATCACTTGAACTCCAGATTAGAACTCCAGGAACTAAGCTAATACACCCATCACATCCCATAGTTGTAGAAGCCTTTCTACGTCATCCCTGATCCATGGAGGCCGCTCAAATCAGAGTTCAAGGTTGGTGGCAACATGATTGTGTGTGAAGGTTTGAACCTGTTATCAGGAAATACACCCTCTTCCTCAAACATACTCTACTATAAACACCACCACCCACTACTCCTCCCCTGTATTGGTAGGATATTATTAGTTCTTACTTTTTATTTGGCTTAATAATAGGCAGTCTTATGTCGCTGGATGTTTAAAAAATGTAATATTTTATATATTTAAATTAAATGTTTAAAATACGAAAGACATAGTCTTTGTTCCCTGATAACAAATGGGCTAATAATCTTCAGGTGATCAAACTATAAAAATATTAGTTATTATCTACTCTAGTCATGTAAGAATCTACAATAACAAAATAGGTGATTTTGGTGTGATTTTTGTAGAAGCATTTCTCAGGCTGCAATGCAATGCATTCTTTAAATTCATCAAAAGGTTATGCAAATTAAGAAAATGGCAGGAATGTAGGACTTTTCTTCAGAATCTGCTCTGCATTCTAGAAGACCTCCAACTCTTTCAACAGAAACTCTGCTTTAGCCTTCTCTCACTGTGCTGGATGGCAATTGGTAACCTACATTTTCAGCGATCCTGCCCAGGAAACTATCTCCTTATGTACCTCAAATGGAGATCATAGGCACTGAAAAACAACTTCTTTTTGGAATAGAAAATATAAAGTTCCATCAATCCAAGACGATGAAAAGTGAGAACTGAGAGGATAGAGTCATACTTAAAAGGAGGCCTTTAATAGGTAGTCTTTATAACTTGCATTTATAGTAAAGCAAGAAAAAATAATGCACCGTTCCTATTCAAAGAGAAATAGGAGCTTCAATATATGAGAGTGTGCCCATAGCACATAGCCACACAGACACACAGAGCCCAAAGAGACTAGCCTCTCACACAGCAACTGTGCAGTCCTTCTGACATTCAAAAGGTCAAAATACAAAATGTGAAGCCATTTCTATAATCAGAAACTGCAGGGAAAACAGTAGTCCCATTCTTTTCCCGGCCTTAATCCCAGCCTTCCAGCTGAAAGGGTATGGACAGCCAGCCTGGTATGGGATTGGCACCAGGCCATATTCACAACAATTAGATATTAACTTTATTATTTAGTGCATTATGAATCATTATGTTCATTCAAATATGGCACAAGTCATGCTTTTAAATGCTTTGTTTTAGGCCATGGATATGCAATAGTGTCCTCTACCTAACTCTGAAGTGTCATCTCCCAAATCCCCTGACAGCTGTGGTTGACGAGCAATACTGTAGTGACAAACATCTGGAAGATGCTAAGCTGCCTACTTCTGATTTAAGATTATCTGTCTAAAGATTATCTGTCAAATCTGATTGAATACCCCTTCAGACAAAAATAGCTCTATGAATAAGCTAATCCAAAATCACAAAACAGGAAAGAACGGGGTAAAACTGCTTTCCTACTCCTATTCCTACTCTCCTATATGATTGATTGTGTATCAACATATTTATATATATGGGGGAACATTCATCATGAACAGATCTATCCACTTTTTTTTCAGCATTAAATCTAAACTCACATCAGTATAGTTAGTATTTAGGAGCAGAACAAAGGGAGGAAGAAGGAGAGAAATAGAAAGAAAACATCCCACAGGAAACTTAACTCCACCCCACAGCACACAGTTATCATTTTACAGAAACATACAAGTTATTATAACTTGCTGTTCCTAGAAAGAATTAAACATTTCTGCCAACAGCCACAACTTTTCTTAAAAACTGTAAACATTATGCAGAGGCTTTCAGACTATTATGTCTTTGCCAGTATTCCTCCACATAAATCTTCAGTTAGGAAGTCATCTTACTGCCTGATTGGCTAACACTAGGCAGGAAACTGCTTTTTATGGTGACATGGTAAACATATCCACTAGATGGATCAAACAGAGGTGAAATTGCTTAGAAATCTTCTTTTGTTGATAACTGGAGTCTTTCTGAATCTGAAGCCTACTTGTTAACCTGAAATCAAGATGTTTATGAGCATCACACATTTTTTTCTGTTGCTTTTATTGTTTAGCCAAGTATACAATGCAGGAAACTACCCAATCTCATAGCTGAAATACTGATGCTTTAATTAACCACCTAGTTTTGGACAATGTAACTTAATGGAAAATTAAAGTGATTTTGGGGCCATAGGTTATGGAAATACGTAACTACTCTTTATATGTCTTAACAGTTATAATCTAAATAAAATAGAACAAAAGAATGTCTGTAATATATAGCTTTAAGTTATCTCTTGTTGGATTGAAAAGCTCTCATCTGTTGGGCATGTTCCAATTATTTCCTTACTTATTCAAGTAGTCTTTGACTTATGACCGTTTGTTTAATGATGGTCTGGAATTATGACAGCATCAGAAAAGGTACTTTATGGACCATAGACCACTTTTGGCCTTTGGAAAACATTGCACCACCACCACCACAGTCACAATAGTGCTTGGCAATTTTTTTGCATTTACCAAGCTCCTCAAAATCATGTGATCACCATTTGCAATTTCTGCCAATAGAAAGTAAATGGGAAAATCGGCATGGAAGGTTGCAAGCCGCTGTCACCTGCCAAGAGGACCCCATGCAAGCAGACACAATCAGGCATGGAGCTAAATCCTTGGCAAGGAGTTTTTTTCAGCCAGACCCCTGGCTCAGAGGGAGCCAAAATCTAAGTAGGATTTTCAGTCTGAGTGAAGGGAAGTGCAGTAAAGTTAGGAGCATAGGATGCCTCAGGACAGTGGTGGTGAACCTATGGCATGGGTGGCGAACCTATGGCACTCAGAGCCCTCTCTGTGGGCACGCACGCCGTTGCCCCAGTCCTAGGCCTTCAGCTGGGTTTTATAAAACCTTTTCGCTTTAGGCCTCCACCACTGTGTGCAAAAAAAAAAAAAAAGGTTCAATCAGTCAATTTCAACTTCTCGCAGGGAAAAAAAAGATCTTGCAAAGTTGGAATTGATTGAACTTTTTAGTCCCACCCGTCTGCTGTTACCACTGCAGCCACGGCCACCCAATTGGCCACGCCCACCCAAGGGGCCACACCCAGCCGGCACTCGCCGATGCATAAGTGGGTTTTGGGTTGCAGTTTGGGCACTCAGTCTCTAAAAGGTTTGCCATCACTGCCTCAGGAGAAGGGGGAAGGGGAGTCCCTGGAAGGCTCAGTGCAAGCTGCATGCAAGTAATTCCCCACAGCTTCTCCTAGAAGCCCCAGCCTGGCTCAGTTACCTAGGGAAGTTCCAACCACAGGATGCAAAGTTAAAACTGCCCCAGGAAGCCCCAAACGTGGCCCAGCAAAGAATCGCAAAGCCGCAGCCATCTTCCAGTCCAAGGTCCCTGCTGCCCTGCACTCCTGCCTCTGCCTGAGTTTATCTTCGCCACCTTCTTGCTGCCACTGCTGATGAGGCATGCGCGACCTGGCCATTTGCAAGTCAGCTGCTGGCCACGTGAGGCCTTCTTCCCCAGTCTCATAATGAAACTGCTGTGCACATCTTCAGGAAGAAACTGCTGTGCACATCTTCAGCTGTTTTGTGAAGGGACAGGCTTGGCATGCCTCAGCAGCAACAGAAACAAGACGACAAGAAAGGTCAGCTGAGATCGGTGCAATGTGGGACAGCAGGAGCAGCAGAGTACAGGGGCCAAAAAGGGAAGAGTTGATGGGAGATAGAAGGTTGGGGGGAGCTGAAGTGCCCCTTCAGTCATAAGTATAAATAGGCTGCCAAGTATCTGAATCCTGATCCAGTAAGCATGGGGGGTGCTACATCTGTCACTTCAGGGACTGGGCATATGTACCATTCATTCAGTACCAACGTAACTTGTAATTCAAGGATTATCTATGCAGAGCAATGCCTGTAATCAAATGTGTTTATAAGAAGTGCAGGAGCTGCCAAGATCTTCCTGAAGCAGAAGCTGCACAAGCATGGGCCTCCTATCTCATGAAAGAGACTATTATGCAGCTAACAATTAGTAAGATAATGGTTGAACAATGGATAAGCTGTTCTTCAAAGATTATTCTAACAGTAGGTGGCTGTTCATTTACCTAGATGCCAACTACTCACAACAGGAAACATGCTCTCTCCCAGCTTGCTTCACTACACTGTAGAGAAGAAGCAAGAGATGAAGGATAATTTTGTAACATTCATGAAAAATGCATTTGCGAATGGGAATGTAGAATCTGTTTCACTAAAGAACGAAGTCAAAGAACGCTAGTATTTCCTAACCGTTTGCAGATACCAGGGTCAGTACAGATGTATGTGACTCACCTGACTTTTGGGGTGAGATATCATCAATATGCTAATGGTATCCAGTTTTATATCTCTACCAAAGGCTGCCCGAGTGATACCGTGGACACCCTACCTCAATGCCTGTAGACTGTAGAGGCATGGATGGGGCGCAAGGGACTTCGGCTCAACCCAAGCAAGACTGAGTGACTTTGAGTGTTTGGGCCTTCTGGTACCAAGGTTTTTCAACCTCTAATACTACTTAGGATGGCACTGCCTCAGACAGACTTGGTGTACAATCTGGGAAACATTTTGGACTATGTCTCCTGCTGGTAGAGCAAGAGATAAGTGTGGTGAAGACGGCCTTTGCACACTTCTGGGTTGTGCACCAAATGCATCCATGTATGGATCAGAAGGCTCTGCTCACTCTTACCCTTGCAACCTCCCATTTGGACTACTGCAATGCACTCTACATGTGGCTGCCCTTAATGGCCATTCAGAAGCTTCAGCTGGTACACAACGCAACTGCACAGGTTGTAAATGGTATTGTCTATTTGATACATGTTAACACCACAGTTGAACATAGAATGAAAGTATTATGCCTTTGATAAGTCAATCATCAATGCTCAGAAGAATGGAGGGAAATGGGAAATGTGGAAACTTTCCCTATAAGTTTTTGAACAGCTCTAAGTCCCACATGCTCATGCTTTCATTTCCCTCATTACATTGTACACAAACAAATTTGGTCTCTTTTTCAGATGCTTCAGCAGAGACTTATCTGAAATTACATATACTATGTAAGCTTGAGTCTCAGAAAAAAAAGGGCCCAGCTGTCTGAAAACACTATTCCAAATTGGATTTGCAATGCTCAAGACAGAATAGAGCTAATGTGGATTGACATGTACATTCAATATAACATAGTAAAGATTTACATTTATCACTAAGTTGTATTGGGATATATCTGCAACCAACCAGAACACTGTAAGCAACAGGGTTGAATGCATCAGGAGATGAATATAACTACAATAGTGGCATTATGTTTCCACTAAGCAGAATTCTACAAACCACATTTCAAGGTCAGAACATACAGAACAATGTGTATAGACACAGATGGCATGGCTTACAAAGCCAGAATTCCCCCTACACTGTAAAAATTCATTGCCAAGTACATAAAACTTGTTTATGGAATATCTATGCAAAAAAACCTGCCCTCAAATATCTCTCATCTTTAACATCTCATCTAAACATTAGCTTGTTTCACATTGTTTTGTGTTTTTTAAAATGGTAAACTCTGTTATGATCTATGGAGCATCTCATGTATATTTCTTGATACTCTCTCCCAAATCCTGAAAGTATCCCTGCAGTTCTGTCATACCATATCTTGCACCTGCAATAGCTTCTCTCAAGCATGAAGAATCATTCTCTACAATAGAGGTCCTTAACCTTTTTGTGCTTTGAGACTCTGCTGAAACCTACAGACCCACTCTCAGAGAAACTTATCTAAAACAAAATACATGGACTGTATAGCTATTGGAAATCAATTAGGGAAACCAACTATGCTCAAATAACCAAAATAACTAAAAATAAAAAATGTAATATGAGTTTTTTATTAAGCCATTAAACCAATAACAAGACTAGCTAAATTAGTTTGAGCTTAATGAATATAATTTTTCCCCATCCAAGATTAGTCCCCTTGAAATCTCCATGGTCCAAGTTAAAAACTTCTGCCTTACAGTAGGGGGCCCCGAACCCTGGACTGCGGGCCAGTACTGCTCCACAGCCTGTTGGGAACTGGGCCGCAGAAGCGAGTGAAGCTTCATCTGCGCATGCATGGAATCTAGATAATGCGTGAAACCACACATCCCCACTGCCACCGGTCTGTGAAAAAAAAATGTTTTCCTGGAAACTGGTCCCTGGTACAAAAAGATTGGGGGCCGCTGCTCTACTACAGCATCCATAGAACAAGAGAATCAATAAGAAGGAAGGAATTTCTAAATGTAATTCCTAAATGTATTTTCATGGAAAATATATTTGAGAATGGACATGCAGAATCTGCATCACCAAACAAAGAAATCAAAGAATGCTGTTATCTCCTAACCATTTACAAAAACCATCAAGATCGATGGCCAACAATAATGCAAAACCACACAAGAGTGAACAAAATGCAGTTAGTATATCTAGTCAGCCCTATATTAAAATTTTACAAGCTGTAAACGTTGATTGATAACATGAATATATGGCAGAAAATGTGGGAAACTGGTGTTAAATTAACATTATTTAAGAGAGAACTTCTATAAAATGATATACTAATAGCATATATGATACTGACTAAACTGCCAAAAATGTGTATGGGAGTATCAAACCAATGTTGGAGATATGAAAAGGAAGAGGGGACCTCAAAGTGTCTGACTGGTGTTGCCCACTATATCCTGGTCTCTATGTTGTCAAACAGAGGTACACTCAGCTCAGTTATGATGTTTTGAGTACCCTTTTGGCTAAAGTCACAGCTATTATTAATTCAAAGCCTCTGATTCCTGTCTCTACTGATCCAGAATCTCCTAATAACTCTTACTAACTTTTCATTCAGAAGATCTGATTGAACTTGGCACTACTTGAGGCGTTCACCATCAAGGACCTGTACAAATGTCAGCAAAGACAAAGTCTCACCAACTCATTTTAGAACGCCAAACTATACAGACAATATCCATATAGCAGTCCACTTAATAGAATTCCAAGTGGGTGACCTGTTCTGTTGAAAGACATGTATGTAAACTATATTCATGGCTTATGGAATTCATCACTCGAAATATGTATACTCAAGATTAAAGTGTTTGCAAAGCAGAAATTAAATAAAGGATCATAAAACTCCCTTCAGATTCATCACTGAAAGATGCATAATTACTATGGACCAAACCAGTACATATTAGAAATATTCAAACTGCATCCAAAGCAGGAAAGAGGCTTCATAAATGGTGTGGCTATGATTACTGTACCTATCACTAGATCCTTAAATAAATTATGCCTTTTGCTAATTATATGGTCCAAAGAAATGCATGTTTGAATTAAAGCGGCAACCTTACCATTTATTTATCATCTCTCTAACTCAACACACATATATTCCCTAGGACCATGCAACTACCACATGAGTGTACAAATGATATGGTTTCTTTAAGTAGTTATTGATAGGCACAGCTAACATGGCAATGTTGGATCTCAAGAACATTTTATCAGGAACAATTTTTGTTGCAGACCTTGAACATGTTTTGGGGGGGGAGGGTATATTAAATCAGACTGTTGCTACTTGTGCATTTTTTAAAAAATTAACCTGATATTAATTCTAATGTAATTTTGTTATTATTAATAATATGAACTACATTCTCAAACTACTAATTACTTAAACAAATCTTACCTGCAGGAGTCAGTAGCATAATTTCATTGCGCTTTGATTCAAGTTTTTCTTTCACCCATGGAAATTCTTGTAAGGATTCTAGAAATGCTTCAAATGCCTTAGGCCCTCTTGTTGGAAGGATGTCAAGAAGCACCAAAGTTTTCCGTTGATTAGTAACTTGGGCCCTTATTTCTTGCATATGATTGTCTGTTAGAATTTCTTCTTGATAGAGATATTGAATGATAAGGCCCTCAACCAGCAGCTCTGCACACAGCTCCAGGCGCAAGGAGCGCAGAACCTGCTTGTCTCTGGCATCCATCCTAAGAAAGAAAAAAATACGTAAGTGGCCAACTTTGAAGTCCTCACTTTGGAATCTTATCAATATGCATTTGTAAAATGTGTGTGTGTGAGAGAGAGAGAGAGGGGGGAGGGAAGAAGGGAGAGGGAGAGAGAGAAAACGGCATATTGCAAAAGACCCAGAAGACCTGTATTTTAATATTTCATCACCACTGGTAGCTGTTGTAAAGATTAGGACATATCTAAAATATAAAGACATCATTGATTATGATTTATCACTTTAAGCTGGTATGTTTTAAGATGATTTCTTCAGTTCAAAGGTAAGTTTTAAAGACTCACATCTATGGCTTTGGTGTGTACAACACATGCTCTTTCCAACAAAGAGAAATGACTAGATTTACAAATTACAAATTACAAAAATCATGTGATCTGTTTGGTTCTATAACAGAACAATGTAAAGTCTAGTTGATTGTAGTTTATTCAGCAAATAAATTAAACATCCGAAAGCTTAACAGTTAGGTTGCCAGCATGGGGCTGTTTAGCTGCTCCACCTATTTTTATTTTACTTTAACATAAAGAAAATGTAAAGCTATTGTGCTACAAAACAAAGCTTCCATTTCAAACATGTATCCCAAGGGTGTTTTAGGGTCACACACAGATCCCCCCAAATTTGTAATGTTTGCATTTAAAAAAAATGATAAAGAGTCAACTGCAATCCAGTGGTTTATTTGGAAGTGTGTTTATCTACTTCCCCAGTGGACCTGCCTTTAAGAAAAAAGTAAAGCTAAATAGAGAACATTTTAAGAGCATGGCTATCTGAGGAATTCTGGAAGTTGAAATGTACACATCTTAAAGTTGCAGAGGTTAAGAAACATTGAACTAAAGGAATGATGGGCAGCAGCCACACCAGTTTGTTTCTTGGTAGATGGCTGATTGGTTTGACCACGCCCATCAGTTATTTGTGAGAGGATCCTTAATATACTCAGATTTCAAAATGTGCCCATTTGTTCTAAAAGCATGGGCAGCTTAGTTCAGTGTGTAAATCCAATTATTGTCTCATGCTCCTCCTTTCTCTTAAACTATTGCAACAAGTTCAATATTTCTGAACATAATTTTCTTTGAAAAATGTCTAGAAATTCACCTGATTTAAAATATAGTATTATTTTGACTGGAACTAGCTGAACAAGCTTCATCTTCTAATTTGTTTTTAGCTTTGTTTTTAAATCCATAAACCAGGTATGTCTAACCTTTTGACTTGCTGGGCTATAGTGAATGAACAGTAACTGTCTTGGACAGCACATAAAATATATAATATAGCTAATGTATATAAATAGCAAACATCCCTTTTAAATATATTTTTTATAAAATCTTGTGGGGCTGGATTATTAACTGTCCAAGGCCACTGATTAGACACACACACACACACACATCCTCATGTGCTCCACAGTCCACCTAGACCAGGGGTGTCAAACTCACAATGTCACATGAGGTATGGTGACTTTTTTTGCCATTGCCAGTTTCGCTATGATGCATCTGGCCTGCAGGCCAGCAGTTTGACATCCCTGACCTAGACCTTTAGCACAGATTCTGTTTAATATTCTTCACTGGCAGAAACCTAAGTCAACCATTATATTATTGTAGCAACAACTTTGGAGCACCTTAGAAGAAGCACTCCAGTGTCTTCTAAGAAATATTGACATTTGTGACTGTGACCCCTTAATTTAATCCTGATTTTCTTAAAACTGTCAGTTTTATGACACAATGTTAATACCATCCAATTGAGCTTTGCTTTTCCATAGATTGATGTGAGCCACTTTAGGAAAACTATTCAAACAAAACCTGCAGGATTGTAAGACAAAAATAAATAGAAGCTCTAAGGGGACCTGTTCCAGAAAATAATTACAATTACCAACATATCAAACAGCAGAAAATATTACAAAAAAAAAAAAGCAATCTGAGAAAAAGTAGCAGAAGCATTAAGCCAGATCTGACTATTTAAATGGTCTGGGTAATCATGCAAGAAGTTCAACATATTTACATTTCTTGTAGCATTTTTTGTTTTTAAATATGTATGTACGTATATTGATTTTTAATTTGTTTTTATTGGATTGTTTTTAACTTGTTGTGAGCCACACAGAGTCACTTAGATGAGATGGCAGGCCATGCAAATTGAATAAATAAATCATGATTTATCTTTTTTCATGAACTCCAGGATAACATATTGGGATTTTCCCCACAAACCCTTCTATTAACAAAGTGAGAAGAATCCCAGGTTTCCTTATTTTGTCTTAATTATTTTTATACCCTATATCCAGAACCCAATTTAAGAACCAGCTATGCTCAAATCATTTTATTTTGGACGATCATATAAGTAGCTTTCAGACAATGCTATTCTTTCTCTTAAAAATTATGCATGCAGCAATAATAGTCTACTCACAACTGAAAGCCATTACTTGCAAAATGTAATTCTTTAAAGTAATAACATTTTTAAAGTAAAAACTGCAGAACATTGCCCTAGAAAGAAAAACTGCAGAGAAATGAAGTCGCAGAAGGTTTATATAAAGCCTAAGAAAATAATCGGACTGCTCTGAAAACTCTCCGTTGGGAATTATATAATCAGCACAATAAAAAGAACAAAAAAGCTGTTTCTTTAAAATACTTACAAAATGAGGCGGAAATGTTATTTATTAACTCCAGGCGTAATTCTGAACTGATCCCCCTGCACCATTTTTCCTGGAGAGAAAATCGCTAAACAGGAAGTGCTCCTTTCCCACATTTCTTACAAGCGAGAGACCTCGATGAAAGGCGGGCGCTTGAACCAAACTTGCGCGACGATTCGAGTCGGAAGTTCTTGCATCCTTTTGCCGCCATTTTGCCCTTCGCCTACAAGATAGGAATGCAAGCTTCTTAGAGGAAAGAGTGGAGCAATCTGAAATTGGAACGGTTGTTTCTGTGATTAGATGCGAGGGCTGCTCGTAAAAGTTGAAAAGGAACAGAAGCTTTATTTCAAAATCATATTACGACCAAAAACGTGCTAAAAGCCTGGAATCTAAATATGTCGAAACTACAATTCCCAGAATTCCGTGGACTATGCTACGAATTGTAATTGCGTGATCCTCGGAGAAGCTGGAAATTGTTTTTATCTTTCTTCAGGTTGGAAAAAGGGTTTCTGCTGCTACCCTCCCGAAGTTCTCTACAATTACCATGCATTTGAAATGAGTTGAAATTTAATTTTTTGATATTTACTGATGAAATATTATATTGCTAAATCAACATTAATATATGAATAAATCCAGAAGAATGTAGGGCTCAAAATATTGTGGTGCAACAATCAGGATGACAACTAGATGGCAGTAAAGTAATTTTGCATGCTTTGTTGTGGTTATCGAGTTGTGCTGCAGCAATATGGCAATTCAAGAAGAATCAAGTCACTGGTCACTACTAAGGTGTGACCATACAATACACATTACACTGATTATCACTAAATTATGTTTTCTTCTAACAGTTGATATAATGGGCTGCAGTCATCTGCAAGAAGTGTACTTGTGACTCCAAACTGAAGCTTTAGAAGTATTATTCAAGACATCAAATTCAGTTTTTTTAGTTAGAAAGGTTACAAGAACAGAATGGATCATGATTTGGCCAGGTTCTTAAAACCAGAAATTAACTTCATTGTTAAGGAGAACTCTCTTAAGAAATAAATCATTAGCAAAGCATATGATTTTATAATTTATATATTAGCAGTATTTTTGCATTCTCCATACCACCAATATGCAAAAATGTAACAATAAAACTTCACAATTTCCATCCTTTCCCAACAGAATAAAATAACATACGTCCAACCTATAAAAGATATTCAAGAAGTAACTTGCAGAATTAAGCTTTAAAAGTTTGGCAGCATCAAACAGTTTTCATATCATTGCAAAATACCATCTGTCAGGATCAGCTCTCAAGATAAGATGTTCCAAAGGTCAGTGCTATAGAGAAAGTCTACTTATTCATGAGGGAGTAGGGTTTTGAATATGGTCTTTCAAGGTATCTTGACAGGATGAGTGGAATCATTTTGAAGAAGCACAGGAGGAAGCATTTGCTAACTTGATGCAGCAAGAGAGGATTGTATGTTTCCATGGATGACACTGCTCAATGATGCTCAATTTAAGTGAGCCAGAAGTTTTGAGTCTGCTAGGGAAGATGAGACAAGCTGAAGATCTAACCAGACTGAGTACATTTTCATGATGAGACCAGAAGAAGATTGAATGAGAGATATGTGGGGCATCAGGGGAATCTAGCATACTATTATCTGGAAGGTCCCAGGAAAGGAAGGAGTATGAATTGGATTTGTCAATGGAGGGACTGTTATGTAATTTGTGGCAATAATTGGCTTATTGAAATGTGTTGAGTAAGTAGTTGAATGACTCTGACCAGGCATGGTGCACAGATATGCCTTGCATATGGTGGCAAAGGCTGGTGAAGTATGTGATGGTTGGAACCACTGTTGGCCTCTGGAGAAAATACAATGAGGGCTCAATTTAGCACCAGGATGGGCAAGGGAATATATTGCAAGAGATAGTGGGCTTGCATTATTGATATAGACCAGCCTGCAGCCCGTGGACTCCATGCAGCCCCATAAGATCATTAAAAACAAAGGAAGTTTGTTATTTATATGCATCAACTATATTATATACTTTATATGTGGCCCAAGATGGTCTTCACTCAATGTGGCCAAGACAAGCCAAAAGTTTGGATACCCATAGTACAGACCCTATTTGTAAGCTGTTTGACCCAAGCCTAGGTATAGGTGGCCAATTTGTTAGGCTTTCTGGCTTCTGCTAATAAAGCCATCTCTGTGAGCAATAAGATTGCATCTATCTCTGGTTTGGTAGTAGATGAGAATGCACACCTGAGACATGGTTGAGCAGTAACAGGAGTGTAGCCCAAGTGAATATATAACCAGTTCAAGTGTTGCAGCAGAGATGGCAAGGCCAATGAGAATGGATTGCCATGGTCATGCATGAGACTTTAGCAGTGATGAAAAGTGCTCCAGAGATAGCTGTGTATGAATGTCTGAAGAATTGTTCTACGGAGACAAGCTAAGGTTGCTGATGGTATAGCAATAGCCTTATAGAAGCTCCTGGATACTGTTAAAGAGTATTCAGGGCTTCAATCTCCATGCCCTGGAGGATAGAACTGCAATAATTTGTATGAGTAAATGGCCTCCATGGCCACTGTAGGTTTATTGCAAGTAATTGTGACCCCATGCACCTAGATAGTGACTACTTGTCACTTCAGAGAAGATGAGACATTTTCTGAAGATGGAAGATGGTGACATCTTTCTTTTGGCTTGGTAAAATCATTTCATTGGTGCACTTTAAGTCATGAATGTCCTGGACCTTTCCATAGGTGACAGTCTCTAGAATTTTCCATTGGACCCAATGGATTTAGAACCCAATGGATCCAGAAGTTCCAGAGGGTATTTTTTCTAGTTTTTCAAAGTGTTTTAATATGGTATTTTATCTAACAGAACAGGCTAAAAGCATTTTCACAAGAGGTACAACTGAAATAATTATTCATCAGTATTTATGCATAACTTGAAATATGTATAAGTTGATTTAACAATAAGATATATTGCTTCCTGCACTGAAATATAATAATTTTCAGGACTCTTTTAATGTAGTTACATAATAAATATTGGATATTTACCAAATATCTTAGAATTGAAATAAAATGGATTGAATTCAATGTCACACTGAGTTACGAGATAAGTTGTATGTTTTTTAATCATAATAACCATAATTAAGCAAAAATGTATTTTAGTATAATACATGAAGGCATTTATAGATTGATTTTATAAACATTGTATGGGAATATATTTTATGGCATTGAATTACATTTGCTTCATCAGTAAATATTTAGAGTTGTTCCTTCAAATTGGAGGAAAAATTCTACCATAACTAATCTACTATCAAGAGATAATTTAACTATTGGGAATGCTAAATATGGTGATCATCTTTAATGTTTCAAAGCCTCATTAGAGGCTTTGAAACATTAGTTAGAAGATAATACTTTTGATTTAATAAAAGAATTATAATATTAAGCATGTTTTCTGGGTTCCTTCATTCTTTAGATCAGACATGTCAAACTCGAGATGTCACGTGACGTCGCACGATGTATCAGAGCTTTTTCCCCATTGCCGGCAATGGGGTGGGCGTGGTTTCCTTGTGACGCATCTGGCCCGCGGGCCGGCAGTTTGACACCTCTGCTTTAGATTATAACAGTGGTGGCGAACCTATGGCACGGGTGCCAGAGGCGGCACTCAGAGCCCTCTCTATGGGCACGGGCGCCATTGCCCCAGTCCTACAGCTGGGTTTTATAAAACTTTTTCGCTTTAGGCCTCCGCTGCCATGTGCAAAAAAAAAAAAAAAGTTCAATCAGTCAATTTCAACTTCTCGCGGGGAAAAAAAAGATATTGCAAAGTTGGAATTGATTGATTGAACTTTTTAGTCCCACCCAGTCTGCCGTTACCACCGCAGCCACACCCAGCCAATGGGCCACGCCTAGCCAATGGGCCACACCCAGCCAATGGGCCACACCCACCCGGCACTCGACGATGCATAAGTGGGTTTTGGGTTGCAGTTTGGGCACTCAGTCTCTAAAAGGTTCGCCATCACTGGATTATAACATAAACTAAATTATGTTGGTGCATAATTTACAAAAAATATGCACACTAGTATATTCTGTTAGAGCTAAGTTTAGATTGCAATTGATTTCCATTCACAATTCCAACCCAAAGGTGACAAAAACGAAGCCTGTTTCTCTTTAGAAACACATCTAATTTTATCCAACACCTTACAATAGACTCTCTCAGTGGTAGTAAAATAAAGATAAGGCTTAAGTTTTCAGCATAATGACACCAAGCTAGTATGGAAATAACCTGTTCACACAAATACTAAGCCAGGATATTTTAAAACACTATTTAATCAGCCATAGCAATTGAATCTACATATTGAGCAGGGCTACACATTATGGTACACCAATGATTAACATGGCTTGACAGTCAGCCCCATGTGCTGGAGTTATCACAGTACCTTTGACTCACTACTACCAGAATAAGACTACAAAATATTTCATCCCAGCATTATAGAAATCAAGAATATGAGGAGGTATAGTCTTCCACTTTTAATTCAACATGCAGTTCAAAAGATTAGGAACAGGAGACTTTGCAATAATAAGGAGATAATAAATTGCTATATCAATGGGCAATCCAAAGGCCACTTGCACTATCCCAGCAACCCATTTGCTGTTCCCAGAATTCCACTGGAGCTCACTGAGCCAAATCAAAGTGTTCGATGGGTGGTCCAGAGATGATGTGTGCTATAGAGGCTTACTTCATCTCTCAACTTCTCTCTCTCCCTCTCTCTGTACTAATTTATTTTATTTGGATTCTTTGTGAGAGAAGAAAGGGGGGGAAATTGGTCCCACATTCATTGTACTGACATCTTAACTTTCCTACCACAGCCACCTACAAGCAAAATATAATGTGCAACAACATGTGAAATAATTTTAGCATATTTATTTTGAATATATCAAAACAGAAATGAGAAAATAGATGTAAAAGAAACATTTCATCAATAACATTACATACCTCCATTTTTGTTGTTCCCACAGCAACAAATGTATCTACACAAGATAGTTTTGCAAATAATCATGTGAGCATGGCCTCAGTTTCTAGCCCTGTCTAAATTTAGCTCCTAATGTGCACCTGGCTCTTTGCATCCCCAGATGTTTTTTTTCTTATTTGAATAAACAGAATAAAGACTAACTTTAAAATTAAGTTTCAAAAAGTTTCTATGACTGCATCCACCAACTGGTGAGAACTTGTGTAGTAGTATATAAGAATTAAAGAAAGAGGATATTTTTCTTCTTTATTCATATTATTAAAATTCAAGTCCTTCAGCACAGAATAAATGAAATCCTTTTTTGCACAATGCATAATTGTTATATGGGATTATGGCATAAGATGTAGTTGAGGCTATTAGCTTGAATAGTATTAAAAGAGTGTTGAAGCAATGTGTAGGAGAAGAATTTTAGATTTTTAGAGTTACTTTATTGCCTATCACTAAACTAATCAAACTTAACTGCTAAAATGTCAGTATGAATACACTTGGTGCCATAATTTTTGCTCTTGTACAATATTGTACAAATATTGCTTGTACAATTTTGAAAAGTTCATTTGAACACAGAAACACATTATGAGTATAAGCACACTACAATTTGATTTACTGAATACAGTCTGAAATTGGACAGTTATAGGCTTGAATAGTCTTTTTTTTAAAGGCAAAATTACTTGCATTTCAAGGAAATAAGAACACTAAAAAATTCTACATTGTAGAAGTTAGTCATATTTGCTATTGTTTTGGATTGAAACGACTGCAAGACTGCAGTCTAGATATTTATAAAGTCTCATTCAAGGGAAGCCTGTTACTGAAGTTAGGGATCTAGAATAAAAAGTCTGTGGTAACACAAATAGTGGTACCTTACCCTAATTCAGTGGCTCCCAACCTTTTGGGCACCAGGGACCGGTTCCACGGAGAAAGGTTTTTCCGCGGACTGGAGGGGGTGTGGTTTTGCATGCTGCCTGCTTCGCTTGTTTGCGCGGACTGGTTGCTAGAATGCTGTGGACCGTGTCAGTCCACAGACCGGGGGTTGGGGACTCCTGCCATAATGTATTCACTGAGTCCTTTTAACAGTGATAATGTGACCTTTGCTTTTTCACCTCTACTTTGAAATAAGATTTATTTTTAATCAATTTTTTTATTATTTTTAAATCAGGAATGATTGATTCTACCTGTTCCCCACACACACACACACACACACACACCCTCCCCAAGGCCTGGGCTGCTTCTGGCCTTTCAGAGAAGTGTTAGCTCTGTAGGATCAGGACCAAACAAAACTGTATTTAAATACATACAGCTGACATGGTTACTCCCCATGTATACCATACTCCCATTTCTCTCAAATTAAAGTTACTATTTAGGGAGGCTTTGTGGAGACCATACTGAAGGCTTGGGGTGGGGCTTGTGTAGTCTTGGGATCTAAGTGTATAAGGGAGACTGTTGCAGCTCTCCAGCCCAGAGTGTTCAGAGCTCATGTATGATTGACTGCCTTATACCTTATCTAGAAATCTATTCCCATTTTGACTGTTCAAATAGAACTTTGTTATAATGCTAAGCTTATATTCTGAGTAAAAATGGATAAATTTGCTCTGTAGCTTTCATAAGAGCACCAGTATGATGTAATGGTTAAGGCATCAGGCTAGAAATCAGAAGACCGTAAGTTCCAGTTCCATCTTAGGCAAGAAGCCAACTGGTGACCATTGCTCAGTCTCTCTCTCTCTCTCTCTCTCAGCCCTAGGAAGCAGGCAGTGGCAAACCATTTCCCAAAAATCTTGCCAAGAAAACTGCAAGATTTGTCTAGGCAGTTACGAAGAGTCAACGTGGACTTGAAGGCACAAAAAAAAAAGTTTCATGTATTCATAAGCAGAAAGAACTGCTAGATAAGTTTTTAATAAGAAAACACTCGAGTGCTATAATATTAGGAAATAAAAGCTTGCTATTTATTAATATGTAAATAATAATGTGCAAAAAACATAATCAGGAGCTTTAGACTGATCTAATCTCAGACAGTGAATCTCATCAGCCTCTTCTATGCCAATCTTTTATGCTAGCTGGAAATTTATTGCCCAAAATGTATGTTCCCTTTGTAACTTCATAAAAAGTTTACAGTGACCTAAATGCAGAGTTGTTAGCCATTTGCTGCTGAAATCCAGATGCCTATCCTCCCCTTAGCCCTTCTGATATGAGGGGAGCAGTCAACTGTAAATGTTCACTAGGAATCAGCAAATCTTTCTTAATCTTTCAAAATACTGATGAATGCAATATGCTCTCAGAATGAGCACCATAGATTACTTTAAGGTACCCATGGTATCACTGACTGGTCCACATTATTCAGAAGTTATTTTGAAGGGCAGCCACATCATTTGAATTGGGATTTAGTAATATTTCACAAGATGGCTCTCTGTAAGAGAACCATACAAAACTGCCTCATTTATATTAAGAACAAAGTGAGTGCATAGGTATCAAAGAGCAATGAACCATTCTCTTGTAGGCACTTGTTCCCACTGAAACACATTTTCCCCCAGCTTGTAATTCTAATACCATCAGGGAGCTTACTGAGCACCAAAGTTGTAATAGTGAACATTAAATCCAAGTCCTCTACTAAAATCCACAAACATACACAATAACATACCATTTTCACAGTGACCTACATGATACGTTCATGCAGCTGAAGATTTTGATTTCTTACAAATTGTATTCAGGACCTGTTTTCTTAAAATGAGGCTGAGTAGATGCTTATACCCGATATCGATATTCCTTTAAGAATTCCTTCAATCTTGTTGGTAACGGAAGTTCCTGGATTTTACTTGTATATCTGTTTATTGCTACTCTACACTGATGCTGTAGAGACAGTGTTGAATGATAGAGAGGTTTGTTCAGATAAAGATGGATTGTTCCATTGGAAGGTATTTCAGAAACCATTCTTCTATCCTTGCACATAAGGACATAATATTCAATTAGGTGAACCACACTATCAAATTGCTGGAGTCTTGATCGAATGCAGATAACAGAATCCAGACTGAATTTACCACCTTGAAATTCTATTCGTAAGTTGGTAGGACCTACTGAGGTTTTGACTGAAATAGTAAGTAAATATTCTGAGTGAGAGCTGTCTCTGACCAAGAAAGTCCCTTCAGATGTTTCTTGTAATCTTTCCTTTGCTTCTGCAACACTCATGCTTCCCCAATACCATCCTAATAGAAGAGAAAGCAAAAAATAGTTAAGAATCTTCAGCATATTTTTAGACAGAATACCACTGGAAGCCGAGGATAGTCCAGTGCCCATAATTATCTGCACTGAAGAATTTTTATAAAAGTCAACATAATAAATGCATTCAAATGATTCAAATCACTTAACATTCTAATACTACTTCCTGGGTGTCCTTGAATAACTAATGCAGTTTCTCACTTTTACTTTCTGTTTTGAATACCAGCCCCACAAGGCCAGAAAAGATACCTTGCAAATAGAATATGATATGTATCTATTTAAGAATAAATACCATTATACTGCATAGGGTTGATTTCTGAACCAATATACTTAGTTGTATTGCAAAAATGCTGTATGTATGTATATCAGCAGGATTTAAGGCTGCCCATTTTTCAATAGCCTTGTTTTGTTAACAGCTCTGCTAAACAAACAAACAAACAAACAAAACCCTATAACACTTCAGCCATCAAATACAATGCAGATATGTGAAACATGAGATTAGAACAAGGCAAAATTTAGATCCTAAAAATCCTAAAATCAACACTTTCTCTTAATCCCAAAGAATAAGAGAATATCCCTTTCATTTAATAACTGAAGTAGCCTGTCCAAGATGGTTGTCTCCACATGCATTAAAATACAACTCCTAGGATCACCTGGCAGAATTGGAATAATTTTTTGTTATAATACAGTAGTAATAGCTAAAAGTAAGAGCTTTGTAGTGTACCCAATTTTGTCTCAGAACTAAATACAGGACCAAATAGGAAAACTGTAGTGAAAAAGGGACATCTTTTTAAAAGTGTAATATAAAAAGTAAAAGTAAAATAAAAAGCCTAGGGTGAATAAAGCTAAAAGATTTTTCAAAGAATTCTTATTAGAATTTCTGATCACTATTCTAAACAAATTGACCTGTTTTTATTAATACAGAAATGCTTTCCTAGAAATGCTTATGTAACTTGAGATTTACTCCTAATTCTGCCCTGCATTTTACCAGTCTCTAAATTCTGAGGTGCTACTACTAGTGGGAGAACAAGTTCAGGATTATACAATGTATCTGATAATGAACACCTAATTGTGTTGGCTAATCTGAAATGTGGAAATTCAAGATGGATTGAAGTTGCAGCACAGCGCTCCAACATACAGGTCTGAGAAACAACAGGACTTGTTTCTTCCTTCTTATTCCCAGAACCTTAAACTATTATTTATTCCATCAGACAGGATTTTCTGCCTGCTTCCTGAAAGTTACTTTAACTCGGAATGATCGTTAAAGAAAAGTTGAAAACCCAATGCAGTTTCCAAAACGCAAGCAACGAACGACGGACTTCAAACTAGCATCGTGGAACTTGTAGAAAAATAGCTAAGCCTGCAGGGGTTTCCAGGGAGGTAAACACATTAGTTTTACGAGATCATTTGGGCTCAGCCCCAACGCCTTTCCACCCTCGAAGCGCGACCCTTTCGAGTCGTGACTGCAGCCTCGTCCTCCCGTTTCAGATTCTGCGGAGCGCCGCCTTTTGGGGCTCCACCTCTCAAAGGCTTAATGGCGAGGGTCTTCTTTCTCCCCCCACAACCCCATCAGCGCTGATGATGCTACACAACAGAATCACTCCAGTTCCCACGAACACTGCACGCAGGGAGGGGACAAGCTATTTTTTGATCCCACGAGTCAATCTAACCACGGGTGCCCACTCCCACGCTCCCATTCCCCACGCTTAGCTTACCCGCGCATCTCAACTCCCGCATGGCAGAGTCCAGGCGTTCCCCTTCAGCAGGTTCCGCCGCGGCTCCTCCAGCTTCCCACTCGGCCCCAGCCCTGTCGGTGCCATCCGAGGATTCGGCCGAGCGCAGGGTCATTTGGGGGCAGAGACCACGGCGTGAGGAGGAAAGCACGGAGCGCCGGACCCTTACCAGAGCTCCTGGCGGCTGCCCCAGCCCATCTGACCGGCGCCCGCAGGGACCTGCAGCTCTGCAAGAGAGGAGAACCAGGGCCCGGCGAGAGGCTCCGTCGAAATCCGCCACTCCGAACCTTCACTTACGGAGCATCCCTCGGAAAGGCGTCCCGTTTGTCGCTGGGGTGGGCGAAGGGCGTCCGTTTTTCTCTGCCTCCTTCCTATTGTCCTGACTTCCCCATTGCACACGAGGGGAAACAGCACCCGCCGGGAAAGCGCCCTGCCGCCACCTGGCCGGGAATTTCGAGGATGGCTTACCGGCTGCTTCCAAGGTGCACGCCTTCTCCTCCCTTTCTATGCACACAAGAGAGCGGCTGCTGTCTAGGAAATAAGCGGTGGGCAGCCCTGAGGCGAAGAGTCGTGTGTACCCGGCCAAACTCTTACCTTCGGCCTCGCCAGCAAACGCGGCAAAACCCAGAAGGGCGGGATGCTGGTCTCTTTAGCGCGGCGCTTTTTAAACGGAGAGGCCGTTGGGAGGCTCACCACGGCGACCAGCCCTGCTTTTGTTTCAAAAGAGAGAGGGGGGGAGGGAGAAAAAGACCACCGCGGCATCAGCTGCTTGAGAGCGAGAGAAAGGCCGGGCGAGTGGCCGCTGGCCCGGCCAGCTCAGGTTATGCTCTCCTAACAAGAGCTTATCCTACCAAGCCGCGGCAGGAAATATTCATGTGACGCGTGGACGCCAAGTAAACAGGAGCGAAGAGCCGCGGCCGGCAGGCGAGATTTGCTCCCTGGCGCGCGCCGATACCGAAACAACTCAGAAAGTGGGGTGACGCGGTTGCATGTCATGACTGGGATTAATAATGGCGAGGCGAGCGTTGTCCCCGTCTTTGCTCTTTTTTGCCATTTCAGGGAGGCTGAGCGAGCTCCTGCTTGGTGCGGGGGTGGGGGGGAAGAGACAGGTTTCTCGTGCTTACAGTATGTGGAGTCCCCCCCTTTGTCCCCCCCCCTCCCCCGGGACACATTGCAAGCGATCTGGACGCAGCGTCGGGGTGCCTCGCCCGGTGCTCGGCCGTTTTCTCTCCCCGCGGTTATTTTGCTTTGCTTTTTTTTCACTCGCGGAACGGTAAAAATGCAAAGGCCGCTTTCCAAGAACTTTCCAGGAATCGCGTCACGTGACCGCCGGCTCCCGCGCCTCTGCTTGAAATGGAGCCGCCGTGTTGCAGCAGCCGCTCCTTCCTTCCTCGCTGGCTCTCTCTCTCTCCCCCCCCCCCCCCCCCGCCACCTCTTTCTTCCCCGGAGGGAGCCGGGGCAGGAGCAGAAACAAAAGGCGTCCTCGCCGCCGGAAAACAGGGGAAACCGCCTCCGCCGAGCTTCTTTACGGAGCGGCGCTGCTGAGTGCACGGCCGGCTCCTGCTGTTTACGGGCTGCTAAGGAAGGCTCGCTCGGCATCTTGTGACGCTTATTCCTCCGGGATAGAGAACGCGAGAAGGGCTTGTGCCGCTTCTGGGGTGGGCACAAGAGGGGCGAAGGGACCTCTCCGCGAAGGGGGGACGAAGTTCTTGACTTTCGATGCTGCCCTGCCGTCAGTGCCTGGGAGCGGTTTACTGCCTACATCCTCAGCCGCTTCCGGACCACCTAAAATTAGTATGTGACCGCGCGTTGCTTCTAAGCAAAACATTAGGCCTGAAATAGCTTTGAAGATTTGTCGAACCGAGATCCTGGCTATTCTTGACCAGAGAAGAAGGAATGGGGTTAATGCATATAGTTATCATGATAAGGGATTGAAATGGGCAACATTTTAAATGCCCCATATGTATTGGATTACTCCGTACAAGTAAATAATCCACATAAACACAATGGATCAATTATATAACCCAAAATAACAGGCTCGGGTGGTGATGACCAAGATTAATATTATATTGCCTAATATTTCTGACCAAAACTATTTTGTTCTGAAAATGATTGAAGAGAGTTATAGGAAACAATAACGATCCTCTCTCTATTCTAAACTATAGTAAAAATAGTAGCCGTATTTACAGAATACTCTTAGCCGTGGTTAACAGGATAATGGTTTATTCAATTATGGGTTTGTATGACATGCTGAAAGATAAATGGACTGCATGAGTTAGTTTGTGTAATAGGCTAAGCTAAAATGGTTGGAAACAGAGCACCTGGAAGTTTTTTTTGGGGGGGGGTTGTTAGTAGTTGGATTTCATTTCATTGACCCATCATTTTCTAAGAATGCTTCTGTTGTCCTTTAGAACCAGAGGCCTGATTAAAAATAAAGATGAAGCCAGAGCATGACAATTCTTCTTTTCAAAAAATGATTTTTTTTCTAAATATAAAAGAAATCTGATGGGCAGAGAGCCTGGTGGATACAGTACATAAGTACACTGATTTCATATTGGCAATACCAGGACTAGGGCATATCTATACATTTGCACATAAATCTATGTGGTGGCGCAGTGGTTAGAATGCAGTACTGCAGGCTACTTCTGCTGACTGCCGGCTGCCTGCAGTTCTGCAATTGGATTGTCACCAGCTCAGGGTTGACTCAGTCTTCCATCCTTCTGAGGATAGTAAAATGAGGACCCAGATTGTTGGGGGCAATATGCTGACTCTGTAAACCACTTAACGAGGGCTGTAAAGCACTGTGAAGCGGTATATAAGTCTAAATGCTATTGCTATTTTAGCTCATTATTATACATTAATCTTTTTGTCTTAGATTAACAAACTGATGTCAATGGCTTTAATTAGCATTAGTATGATTTTTGGATTTAGACCTATCAGAAGCATGTACCACTAATTGTATGGAAACTGCGCTATATAACATTTTGTTTGCAGGAAAAAAATTAAGTTTCTTATTTTTATACAGTAATTCTCTGCCTTGTTTAATAAAAAAAAATCACACTCTTCAATAGGGCTGATTGTAGTGTGTAATTAGTATTGAACATTTAAGGATCTTTGTGAGTTGCACTGCAGATACTTAAAGGAATCTCTCTCACTTTGTGTATACACACTAGTTTTTACGATTTGGCACACATCAGCACTTGTGTGGCTTTCCTGAAGACATGGTTCTTGGAGGCAGTTGCCAGTTGAGGCTTACCAGATCCGGGTCTGGCTCTTTTAAATGAACATCAAATACATGTTTATTTAGATAAGCTTTTTGTTGTAAACATTTAGTTTTATTGGTTGCTATATTTATCTTTTTGTCTCCAATAATTTTACTAATGTTTTCAATTATATTTTTATTTTATTCTTGTCCTTTGATGTAAAAAGAGGGCATGTACATGTACTAAGAGGGCAAGCTGTACATTTTCTAAATAAATAAACTGTACTTTTAAAATATTTCCCAGTAATTCTTTGAACTATTCTGAGAATTTGTTCTGAATTTGAATTTCTGTATGCCTGTTAGAAGTGACTGTATTTAAATTCTCTAGTGTGAGATTATTTTGTTTTTAATTATCCTTCTGCTTTATCCTGAAAAAATGTAGTAATGTTTGGTAAGATTAAATTGTCCTTATTGAGTATTTGTACATGTGAACGTCTTAGTAAATATTTAGGATCAGGTTATGTTTTCATTAGGATCAGATTATGTTTTCATTTACATATTTATTTCTCAGAATACTTTCTTTGATTTCGTTTAAAAAATATTTTCAGCTAGCTGTTGCAGATGTTTATTATTTATTACATTTATATTCAGTTGCAATCCAATTAAGGACTTAAAATGCTTGAAAGATTTTTTTTTCTACCATTCAATTGTATATGATTTTCAGAGACTGCCTGGACAACTAATTTCAGTTTTCTTCGCAAGGTTTTCAGAAGTGGTTTGCCATTGCTTTCTTCCTAGAGCAGTGGTGGCGAACCTTTTAGAGCAGTGATGGCGAACCTTTTAGAGACCGAGTGCCCAAACTGCAACCCAAAACCCACTTATGCATCGTCGGGTGCCGGGTGGGTGTGGCCCAGTGGGTGGGCGTGGCTGCGGTGGAAACAGCAGACTGGATGGGACTAAAAAGTTCAATCAATCAATTTCAACTTTGCAAGATCTTTTTTTTTCCTGCGAGAAGTTGAATTGACTGATTGATTGAACCTTTTTTTTTTTGCACACGGCGGCGGAGGCCTAAAATGAAAAGGTTTTATAAAACCCAGCTGAAGGCCTAGGACTGGGGCAACAGTGCGCGTGCCCACAGAGAGGGCTCTGAGTGCCACCTCTGGCACCCGTGCCATAGGTTCGCCACCACTGTTTTAGAGACTGAGTGCCCAAACTGCAACCTGAAACCCACTTATGCATCGCTGGATGCCGGGGGTGTGGCCACCGACTGGGCATGGCTATGGTAGTCGTGGCAGCGTGGGTGGGCATGGCCAGGGTGGACGTGGCCACCTCGATGTTGCTCCTGGGGAGGGATGCCTGTGGGGGCCGGGCAGGATTGGGGGAGATCCAGGGGTTCTCTGGCGGGTGGGGCAGTGGGTAGGAAGCTCGTCCTGCAGGGTGAGGTGAGGCAAGGGAGGGGGCAGGGCAGGGGTGCCATTGCTGTGGGGCAACGCAATGTGAGGCTGGGGCAGGGGCTGTTTGCAGACCGGGGCTCTGGTGAGGAGGAGGTGGAAGAGGGTTTAAGCAAGCTTAGCAACCAAAGTGGGGATCCCCCCCCAAAATAAATGTGCTTCATGGATAACCTCAAAGCACGACAGAAGAGACCAAAACCTGCTGCAACCACCCAGCAGATGGGGGGGGAATAAAAGCCAAACAGCCCCCCCGCCAATCCTTAATGAAAGCCTCGGACGGGGAAGAGCGTGGGCAGGCGGGCGTCTTGCTCAGCTGATGGCTTGGAGGAGAAGGGCAGCTACACCCCCTCCCAAACGCTGCCCTCTCACGAAAGCAGGATGAAAACTCCAAAAAGGAACAAGGAAAAAAAGTTAAAACAGAAGAGTGTCTCGCGATGGTTTTCTTCCCCCCTTCCTTCCAGCTGCAGGTTAAATATGCAAAGACCACAAAAGAAAAAACTTGGCTTTCTCTTGTTTTAATTCAGAAGGAAGGGACTGGAGGATTGGGGGGGTTGTTTTTTTCAAAGGAAGGAAAAGGGGCTGGGGAGCACGGCAGGAGAACGGCGATGGTGCAAGGCTTCTGGCTATGCAGTGCGGCATTGGGGTGCATTCTTTTTAAAAGAGCAAAACGAGGCAAAAAGTAAAAGTCCCCCACTCACTTCACTTCCCCAAAACACAACAACAGAGCTTTCAATGATACAAACAAGTTTTTATTGAAAAGTAAAAGTTTGCATTTGGCATGCTTTTAAAGAATTAATGTGATTTTTGTATGCCTGCTGATAATTTATCTACCCTTGGCTCATAGTTTGTACGTTTGAGAGCAACACATGTTAGTCTGCTTCTGGTGTCAGATTTTATATAATTCAAAGCTGAAAACAGCTGCTCACAAGCATAAGATGATCCAGACAAAGTAAGGAAAGCAATCCCAAGTGCTTTCATGGATTTAAAATTATCTGGCAGAGAATTCCACACTTTGAGGATTTCGTTCTCAGAACTAACTGTGCTGTCCTTTGTCATCCCTTCCATCTTCTCTAGTGTTTCACGCAGGTCACACAATTTATTTTTCCAGATAGTATTTTCCTGAAATTCCAATAGCTCCATTTCTAGATTTTCTAAATCTAACCATTCTAAGCAGGAAAGATCAAGTTCTTCAAATTTGGCTTTATCTGGAGAAGTAAGAAAACACAGGGTTGTCTCCATCTTATGGAACTGTGAAAATCTGTTACTAAAATTTACCTTTGCAGCTGCTACAATGCTAGAAAATTCCTTGTAGATTTCCTGATGGCTTGTAGGATTGTCTGCAAATGATGTAGAATTTTCTAAATGAACTTTTAGACTAGCATCATGGGCGGGACTTGAGAGGCAGCTTCTCTGTTCCTTTTCTGGACGAGAGAAAAGAAAAGCCTCGGGAAGAGAAGAATCTCTGGCCACTCGCCGCCGCTTCGCAGGCGCTACTCGGGTGAGGAAACCCGCCCTCCTCACCCGCAAGAAAGCCAGAGGACCTCTGGGCTTCACTTTGTCCCTCTTGGTCCCCTCATGGCTGGACTCCAAGCCGCAGGGAAGCGGAAAGGGGCCGCCAATGTGCATCCAGCGCCCAAGAAGGGCCTTCGAGCCTCCTGTGTCCAACTCCCGCCAAAGGTCGGGCAGAAGACGGGAGATGCCGCATGCGCTCGCCATCCCGCCCACCCGTGTCAGGCCGCCGCCGCCACCACCTTACATGAGGACAAGGCAAGTACCCCCCTGGCCGCTGTGAATGATCTCCACCACCTTACATGTGGCCGAGGGAAGGCAAGGAATACCCCCCCGGCCGCTATTATGGCTCGGCCGCCGGCTTACATGTGGCCAAGGGAAGGCAAGGAACCCTCCCTCCTGACCACCATTATCGCTCAGCCGCCGCCGGCTTACGCAAGGCAAGGCAGCCCCCCGCCCCCCCACTACCGGTCTGCTGCCCCCCCGCCCCTTGTCCTCCTCCCCTGCATGGCCGGCTGCTAAAACTTATTGCTGTCGGCTCATGCTCGCTTGCTCACTATCCACTCCGACTCATGCTCGCTCTCTCGTCTGCAGCAAATGCTGCTTCCGCGGAAAGTTCCTGTTTTTATAGCCTTGCCTATTCCAGACTGCGCATGTGCGGAGAGGAGGAGGGAGCAGCTTGGCCCAGCAATGGCTGACGTGCCACCGGAGATGGCTCCACATGCCGCCCGTGGCACGTGTGCCGTAGGTTCGCCACCACGGTCCTACAGCATTTATACATTTGTGAATGTTTGTTCTAGTTAGGGGTCGCTCAAACAGCACAAAACAAAGTTGGATCAATCCACATGCACAATTTGCAGTTGGGTTTTGAGAGATGTATGCATCAGTCCATCTGCAGCTATCTGCAACCTGCACTTACCACGAACCCCTTCACACCATAGGTATGTGGCAGCACGTACACACAGATGTAGACAACTATATATCAAGCTTTAAGTGGGAGTAGAGTTCATGGTCTCTTGATTTGTAGCTTGATGCCTTAACCACTACACCAAATGGGCTCTCATTCACAGATTTTATAGATATATAAAATCAAAATGCCCTAATTAAAATAAAACACAGTGAAAAAATTATAAAGTAAACGGTGTCAGTAAGAAAGGCTCTACAGAACAGTTCTGTTTTAAACTGCAGAAGGAGCAATGGTGGGAACTAGTCAGCTGGAAGACATCAAAGGGCCAAAAATGCCATTGTGAAGTAGCACTCATTTCCTGGCCACCCTCATGTAAAAGTAGGGAACACACATAATTTCTACACCAGCACCACTCACATTCTATTTATTGGGCCAATTCTAGTTAGAGAATATGATTCTGAAAGGAATCTAGTGCCAAGCCATAGAGGACTTTATAGATCAAAAGTAGCGCTTTAAATTGTACCTGGACAGTTACTGGAAGCCAGTGCATAGCTGTCATGTGCTCTCAATCCCAATGTGAGGAATTAGAGAGCACACAGGCTGGTGCATGCTGGATTATTTGCAGCTTTTGAGTGATCCTTAAATACACTTGAAGTACAGCACATTATGGTAGTCAAAATGGGTAATGTTAATAACAGGATGATATACCAAAAACTTCAAAGCCCTGATCATCTTCTTTCATGTCTAAGTCAAACTTATACTGAAGGCCTGTGAGAAGTCCAGATTACCACAAAGGTAATCTAAAGTGTCTACTGCCTCTCAGATTCATGTCTGGGCCTGAAACATGACTGAAAAACTGCATAAAGGGCGCTTCCTTTTTGGTCCCCTACCTCTACCATTCCTAAAAAGGGAATATTGGAAACAGGGCAGTAGTTATTTAATAACTCTGTCTAAAAAGGGCCTCCTAAGGAGGAGGCATATCTCACCCTCTTTTTTTAGGTGCTGGCAGGACCCCTTTTGCAGTACTGTGAGGTATTGACTATTTGGATCTAGGTAATTACCTCCCCTCTGGCCATGTACAGGAGCCAGGAAGGACAAAGATCCAATCTACAAGTGGCAGAAGACATCAGGAAATACCAGCCAAAGGAGTCCCAGATAATTTGTCAAAAATGCCCGTTACCAGCCTAAACCCTGGCCATATTAAGTCAATTACAGAGCAAATCTTATTGTAGTGTTACAAAAAGATTCCCAAAGGATTATTTTAAGATGGCAAGCCATACTTTACTCAAAGTTTTAAGAAAGCTGCTATTCCTCGTATTTAATTATAGAATTATAATGCAGTGTAATGTTGGCTGGATCATTTTGCAACAAAATTACATTAGACCAATTATAGGGTTAAGCATAATGGCAATAGAATTTGTGTTATGTTTTCTCCTTCATAAGTGTTAAAGGTAGAGAAAAACAGTTAATCCAACATAATAACTACTGGAAAATCCAGTTCTTGATACTTTGATATATTGAGATTGTGTCAGGTCTGTAAATGTGATTCAGTTTTGTCCAGAGTTACAATGTTAATGTCTCTCAAACTTTCTGAATTTGATCTTCTGTCTTCCTGTATTGTTATAAACTTAGACTCTTCAACACAATAAAGACCTTGGTATGAGTTAATATCAATGGCAACAAATTCTTTGCCTTCAGTTCTGAAAGAATAGCAATTCTTCTATTTACCTGAATTTTCCTAAACTAAGTGGTGTCTACAAGCTTTAATGAGCATTATACTAAACATGTAGTCAGCAATTTTATATACATGTCTCTTAATAGAAGCCTTAATAGATTTAATTTATACTCTATATACTTTGATTGATTGAATATATATATGCCATCAAGTCAGCGTCAACTCTTAGTGACCACATAGATCCATTCCCACTGTAACTGAATCAATCCACCTTGTTGTTGGTTGTCCTCTTCTCTTTCCTTCTACCTTTCCCAGCATTATAAACTGTTCCAGATAACTAGGTTTTTTTGTATATGCACAAAACATATAAATGTGATGAATGAATGAATTTGTTTGCTTTCTTGAATATCCATGATATGTTCAGGAATCTTCTCCAACATCAAAGTTCAAAAATGTCAATAGCCTTTCTATCCTACTTCATCAAAGTCCATAGAATGTTGTAGGAAAACTATTATCTGCACAATTTTGATCTTTTGTATATTTCTTACTAATTTTTTTAATGGGTTGATAAAGCAATTTTGGGGAGTTCTTTCTTTTTATTACTTCCTATGTTTGAATAAATGTGAAAGCTAAATATTTTTAAATGCATACAAATAAAAAAGTCCAAAAATGTTCTGGGGGAAGAAGTAGAAGTTTTTTTAAAATAAGAATTGTCCTATAGCACTACAACACCCATACTTAAGGCTTTTAAAGTCTCCTTAACTATTTTAGTGCTAAAGAAGGATTTTTCTCTTTAAGAAGGCAACCAGCCATGGCAGCTTTGTAATAGATGCACTGGTAACTTTAAGCTGGTATGAATAACTCCCCCTTCTTCAGTCCTTGGTTGCTGCCTTCTAGGGCTGCTTTGCTTTTGGCAGAAGGTAGAGGCAAGTTCTTTCTTTGTGCCAGTCCCCAGCTTGGAGATATGGATCACCCTTCGTAGCAGGTGACCAGTATTGACAGTCTAGTCTGCCCAACTTAGCCTCTCCCCCAGTTCTAGTTGCAATCTAGTTCCATCCCATTTCATATTAAAGCGAATGGTTGGTGGATGTTTTCCTGACAGCTGGTGACATTGGCAGGAGTGGAAGGAAACATAGTCAAGGGAATCCACTCTTCACTTTTTTAAACAAAACTCCAGATGAATAATTTTTACCAGGACTGAAGCAGGGGAGGAAAATATTAAACTCTTGTGCTTTTATTCAGTTGTTATTCTAACTTGCTGTTATTTACCTTTTTAAAAATATGAATGTTGAAAGCAAATATGCATTTTATATTTCCTACTTTGGTCATAAGTCCATCTTATAATTTAATGAATACATTCCAATTATCTTATCTGAAATCTTGTTAAACAACAGTGCATGGAGTTTAAACTAGGACTATCTACAAACTGAACATCTATGTTAGCATTAAATTCTTTAACTGTGCTGAGATGGAGGAAGCATGGTTGCTAGAACTATGTATGCAGCATTTGTTGACGTTGGTTCAATGCCTTCTAAAATGGAAGTGTGGGATGACATTATTTTGCTAATCATACCCATCAATATGACTACTAATTGCCAAATTTAAGATTTTCTCAAAACAAGGGTTGAGATTCTTTTCGGTTTTTTCAAACAGGAGATTGGCACTTGCCGGTCCAATTAAAGTTACTTCAGGCAAGAAAAAGACTACCTATAAACTATGAGCATTCCTGGAGTGATACTAGAAATTTAATTTACATATTTTGTTATGAAGATGAAAGAAACTTTGGCTAATGGTTGTGCAAAATGTATGGATCTTAAATGACATATTAATTTATTTACATCTGGATATAATTCAAAATATGAATAACCTGTAAACATCAATTGACACCTCCCAATTTAAAGTCTAAATTGTGATATTTGGGGGAATTAATGAGTTCCTACTTACTTTTATATTTGGTTTAGTTTAGTATATATTTCCATAAGGGTTTTATACATATCTGACAACTAGATGGAAAGTTCTTTTTTATTTTTTAAAGTAGCAATTCTAAGAATTCAGGCAGAAATTGAGCAATTCTGAGAATTCAGGATGTGTATTGCATGCCACTCCCTCCCCATTTGAGCCAACATAGTTCTTGAGATCCAAGTTTTACATAATGGCACCCATGCAGATTGGAATTAGTTTTTGTGCTAATTTAAAATATGGTGAAGTTGGGTAAGTTAGAAGGAAAAAAGACCCCTGCTCACCTTGTGAATTCACTGACTTTAGAAATAGATTACAGTAGTAGCAGCTAAAAAAATTTCATAGGTAGACCTAAGAGGGGTTGTTTTTGTGGGGGTTTTTTTCAGGGACTTTCCCAATCAGAAGGGAATATAAATAAACTAAGCTGAAATATTTAGCAAATGAAAACTTCAAAAAAACCTTGGAAAGTATTGGGTTTTGCTGATCTCTTTTCTTTATTTTGCATTAGGATTTTGCAGTTTTGAACTTATCAGAGTAATCAATGATACTGATTGTGAAAGACACGGGGGAAGAGCCCCCTACTTTGCAATGAGAAAATAAAATAAATTCCCTCTAGCTGCACATATATCTATGTAATCGTCTTGACTGTAATATGGAAAATGTTTGCTATGGGTTTTTTTTCCAGGATGCTTTTTTGTTTTGCTTTTTTGTTTTTGCCTAACAGTCTCCAGTTCAAATACTAAGTAGATCTGATTCTGCTTACATTTTTTTTGTAGGAGAACAGGACTCAGTCAAGATTAGCTATGTGCTGCTACCAATTCAGCCACAATGAAGAACTTGTGCAATTGTAAAATGCATACATGGGTCTTCAACTAATTTTTGTTCACAAATCATCTTGAAAAGCAGCCCTTCACTGGACACATTTCAGTAATCTAATATGTAAATTGTGGATTATTGATGTTATTTGTTTCCTATCCAAATACAATAGCTTATGATACCCCAGCCTTCAGTAGCAACAGGCATTCCATGCCTAGGAACAACTGACACATCCTGTGTAAGCTTACTTTTTCAGGGAGAATTTAGCACAATCTCTATAGTATGTTCAGATGGATTATAGTACCTGCCAATAGTACTTGTGGATGTGGTGGTCTGAGCTTCTTTTGATTGATTTTTATTTAATCCATGGATAGATAATCCATACAGACACACAAATAATGCATGATTGTATCAAGAATTGCATTACTACTGTATGTCCAATTCTTCCTAGCTAATTACAGCATAGAAGTGATTTCATTTTATTTACATCTCGTCCTCCTCTTAAACAGTCTTTTCTCTAGATTGAGAAACAGGAAAATCAGGTTTAAGCTTCTTGCAAATTATGGCAAACAATTGTAAATATGCTTCAGAAAATGAAACTGAGAAGATTTGCTGAGCCTTTTACATATTTGTATGCATTCTGGTATATGAAGAAAGGCTACTGTTTGTTTCATTTATCTTTACAATAATTTAATGTAAGAAAAACTAGTATTTTAGTGCACTGTTAAAAATTAAATACATTTAGAACAAATGACAGAACTTCCTTTGATGACTATATTATTTCCCCTTCTAAAAGCAGAATCCAATTTTATATTTGATTTCTTAAAAAGGAAGGATGGGTAAATTGGTTCAATTGGCTCCTAGATAAATACATAGGAGATTAAAAGTTCTTTTGACAAATCTGCTGCAGGGTTTATCACTTACTGTACATCAATTCAAATAGGGACAAGAGGAGTGAAGCTGTTATAGTCTGCAGAATTGACTGCGGTAAGTTCACACATGCTGCGGTAACGATTGTATGTATACTTAAGCAATGACTATGTTCACGTAATACATTATGGATTAGCACAATGAAAAAAGACCAAAATTGAATAGCAGCGGTTCTTCAGCATTCTGGAGGGGATTCTTTCTCATGTCTCAGCAGGGACTGCTCTTGGAATCTCTGTTGCAATCAATTACACTCTCTGCCATTGAATTATGCTTTTAGTAACTCCAGCTGCATGGGTTTAGATTTCTCTTATTTTCCAGGAAAACTTGTACTAAAGAGCTAGGGTTTTTTTCCATGGTTTTTTTTTTCTAGTTTGCAAAATCAGATTATTCAAAAGAGTCTTTCTGTGTTAGTGTAAGAGTGCAAATAGCTTTTGGACTGAAAGAGGTTGGCAAAGTATATTTCTTGTTGATGATAGATGTTCCGCGTCCATGACTTCAGCATTTTGTTTTCCTGGCTTTGCTTTCTTTTCCTTGTTGGCACAGGTGTTATGCAAGGATCATCTTATAATGATTATGTAATAACTTTTGTGTTTTGACAGTTGCTTGGTATATAAGCTATTTTGAGACTTCATGCTACCAAGTTAGGAGTTAAGAGACAGTCAAGTAAGAAGTTACATAACCGTCTCCCTATATTTTTGCTTAATGAAAAACAGCTGCCAGATGCTGGACTGAGAGGCATTTTACTCTTTTATCACCTTCTTCTTGCTCAGTCACGCTTATAATCAGAGCCTCTTTTCACACGATTCTGTATGATCATGTAGATAATTCAGTTTTGGCTTAGCATGGTACAGTGGTGTTTAAAAGTTTGTGAGCCTTTTTGAATATTAATTAAAATGTGACCTGTTCTCATAAATGAACTATTACAATGCTTTTGTTGCATTTGTTTACTGTAACTGGGACTCATGTGAAGAACAGATCATGTATTAGGTAGTATTTATTCAGAAATTTTGAAAATTTGAAAGGGTTTACAACCTTTTAACCACCATATGTGATTTGTGAACCATGGTTTACAAGTTAATTCTGGAATTTACAACATGACTGTCAAGGCCACAAGGCTCCGTATCAACTTACTATATTTTTAATTTTTCTAAAAAGCCAATCTGACATACTGCAAAGCTTAGCCCCGATCTCTATCACCTTTACTTTCAAGAATATATGAGCCCCAAATCAGCTTCATGAGCTTGATTAGAAAGTAAAAACTGATGACCGCAAGCCAATTTTTAGTTTAGAAATATTAAAGCTGCTCAGGAAAAGTCAACTTTGAAATCATGCTATAGGTAAAATTACTGCTAATTGGGGCATTTTAATCAGAATGCTTCTTGTACCCTTTGGAGACTCCTGGTATAGTAAAATATCTATGGAGATTCTTAGTCATCCAGATCACAGTTGTTCCAAAAGTGCTTTTCAGAAGGCAACTAGACTTTCTTGGTTTGTTTTTTTTCTTGAAGACATTTTACTTTTCATCTAAGAAGCTTCTTCAGTCCTGGTATAGTATCACATGTGCACTCAAAGCTGGAACAAAGGAGAGGTAGTTGAAAGTGGGTGTGGAATTCACAATTGTGCCCACCCTTCTTTCATATGACAGTCAAATAGATGTCTGCCCCAAAGCAAGCTGCACCAAATTTAATGGAGCAGATGTCTGGGTAAATATCCCACATGCTCCGAGATCCTGAAAAGTGTGTTTGAAAGTCAGACCATTTCTTTCTCAGAAATAGTTTTGTGTTTTCTCCTGCCACCAGATTTCTGGCACTTCCTCCCTCTGGGCATGAGAAATGCTTGCAAGGCCACTGGAGTTCAAGAGTTGTTTGCAGGACAAACATCTCTCTTGCAATTTCCTGTACAAGTAGTCCTTGATTAACAACAGTTCGTTTAGTGACCGTTCAAAGTTACAACTCTCTGAAAAGTGACATATGACCATTTTTCACACAACTGTTGCAACATCCCCATGGTCACGTGATCAAAATTTGGATGCTTGGCAACTGGTTCATATTTATAATGGTTGCAATGTCCCAGGGTCATGTGATCTTTTGTGATCTTCTGACAAGCAAAGTCAATGGGGAAGCCAGATTCACTTAACAACTGGGTTACTAACTTATCAACTGCAGTGATTCACTTAACAACTGTGGCCAAGACAAGGAAAGGATCTGAGATCACCCAACTCTGAGAGATGAAGGAATAGTTAATTTACTCAAACTGTGTTTGGCATCTTTGAAAAGATACTAAGTTTGCATACTTTTAAATTAGACTTTCATAAATTGCTTGTTAACAGTTTTTCAGCTATTATAAATCTTTGTATTAATGATTTTGACAGTATGCAGTGAGTTTACCTTAAATCCTTAGCAAAAGAAAGTTTTAACTACTAATTTGAGAACTTAATTTTTTTGGGGGGGAATAAGCAGGAAAAGAGTGATTACAGTTTGATATTAGAAAGTTACTAATGGACTAAGGGTCCAGATAAATTTGAAATAAGATTTAATTATAAAGAATTTTTCCTGTGGAAAAATGCCTGATTTTCTAAAAAAATAAAATTTTAAAAATTGGGCATGAGGGAACATGATTATAATGAAAAGAAGACATGAACTTGACTGTAGAATTACAGAATGGAAGAAAATATTCTAACACTGGACATATTGGAGGTATATATTTTTTTTTTAAAAAAAGGGTTCTGATGTTGATAGCGTCAACGGAGACATCTGCCTCTATGGAGTGGCTGTACCTAAATGAGGTTATGGAGGAGGAACAAGTTCTGCCTGACAGAGTTGAAAGTGGATTTACAAATGATGGGCTACAAGAACAACATGTTAAGAGATATTACATTAGATATATAAAAGTAACCAGCTGTTTTAATAATTAAAAGGGATATAGAAACAATAAATCAAAATAGAAACAATAAGCCAATATAGTTAATTTTCCTATACTGAATTTACAAAAGAGGCTTGTTAAAGTTTTGAAGAATCTCTTAAGAAGGGAAAATAAAGGGCTTTTACTTTCTTTCTATTCTTTTAATTTATATTAATTTTTACACTAATTTGGTGTAATTTACACTAATTTGGTGCCCCAAAGCAGGCTACACTGATACTGTACATTTTTTTCTGTCATTTTGATTCTGACAATCTTACTAAAATTTCTGAAATAGAAAATCTGGTCATTATTTTCATAGAGACCCAAAAAATTTTCTATTGGGTAGCAAGAAATGAAAGTCCTCAAGATACTTTTCATAAAGTTTATTATTTAGTTTTTATTACTAGTTTTGGCTGCATGTTGTTAACATGCACTCTCATATGCCCACAGCCACATATTCCCCCCTTCCCCAAAAAGTGTAGTAAATCTGAATTCGTGTACAGTGGTGCCCTCTGGTGGTTCACATACCAATTCAACTAAACTAGCAATATTTGGGAATATAACTTTTATTTTGCATATCCTTAGATTTTACAAATCAGAATCCCAAGATTCTATAAATTATCTAGAGAAATGGACAAGGTTTTAGTTAGAAATGAATCCTCCCTCTACAGAAAGTGGTTTTCCATGATGATAAAGACAAATGTAATTTCATCGGTCTTTGGGAGTATTGGTTTTCTTGCGTCTAGTGTGATACCTAAATTGGAAAAAAAACAAACAACGGAAGATATATTAAGCTTGTATCTCAGACACCAAATAATTTAAATACTTGTTTTTTAAGAGATTAAGAATGTTATTAATAGTTACATTTGAAAACGTTATCTTTATAAAGGAAGACAGTAAAGACATGTTCTATTTATCCAATAAAATAAACATTTTTTTTTGCAGTTTCTTTGATCATGCAACAAATCTACTGTTTTGGCTCAAGGGCAAAAGTAACTCCCAGCTGTAGAAGGATTCAAAATATTTTTAAAATCTGAACCCTGCTTGGAACATTCATAAGGGCAGAGGTTCACCAAAGCATACCCAGCACTATTCCCACTTTCACTGAAATGTCTGGTGGGAAAAAAGAAACAAGATTTTCTGAGTTATTTCTAGACTTTCTAGACAATGGAATTCTGTTATCTGTCTTTCTGGTTATGTTGCTAAAGTTAGACTTCCATGTCAATATTAAATTATTTCTTTTTTAAAAAAAAAATCTGTGGGACCATATTCCAAGGGAATAGTAGTAAATTGTACTGATCCAGATTCCTAAAAGGGAGGGTATACATTCCAGAGGAGTAAGAGAAAGCTCAATTCAGATAGTTTGTGTGAGAGAAAGAGAGTGAAGAGAGCCCTTCCCTAATAGTTCCCTGAGTATAGGCTTGAATAGCACAGTGTTTAGTTTGGCAAGATTCTGTCTAGAGGTAATGAATAATAAAAAAATCTGCTGGATGAATCACCACGTCTTTCTTAGTTCTGAGGGTCTGAAAGGAAGCTTGATCATTCTAAGCATAAAAGTATAATATGAATAAATCCTATTCAACACCTTGATAGAAATCAATGACACCCCTGAAACTTTCTCAAATTGTGTCTCATCCAAAGCTGTATATTCCTTTAAGAGCATTTGATTGACACCAAGACATTTAGAATGCATCTCATGTGCAATCAGCTGGGCTACAGGCATACCAACTTCCCAAAGAAGTACAGGCCCCAGTCACATGATACTTTTTCACTACTTCCACTGGGAAGCAATTTCATTGTCAGGAATTTATTGGCCTAGTGGCTTATGGAGCAAAATGGTCCATTAAGCAATCAATCATAAATACTCGTTCTTAGTTCCAAGCTTGAAAAATAAGAGATGTAAAATTAAAAGTTCTCCAGAATATATTTCTCACAAAATTTGCTAGTGAAACTATTCCTAGGCAAAAGTAATTCTTAGGAAGAAAAGCATAACTGCATGCACATTTTCACTTATCACATTCCTAAGAGAGTTCCAAGACCTGAAAATAAAAAGCAAAATATTTGCACAACATAGTCCTCCTACATTTTAGAAAATGCTGAACAGTAGCTGGACTTTCTGAATCCAAAGAAAGGTACACTGCTTTAGTAATGGCAAATAATTTTGCACCTTTTTTAAAACAAATCTTTGAATGGCATTGTTTAATTTCTAAAAACAATTTATTAACTCTTGAATCTAAATGTTAGAGGTATTGCTGATATATGATCAGCATAAGATGTTCCCAAATTCTTCCAGTATTTAGACATTTGGTAAGAACATTTCTTGATCCAATGTAGCATACTTTTCATCCAAGATGCATGTGCAGTTATTTTTAATTTTGGTGCAGTGGTTAAGGTGCTGGACTAAAACCATAGAAATCTAAGTTCAGATTCACCCTCAGCCATGGAAATTCATTCAACCTCCTTAATGTACCCATAGGTAATCAGAGGGTCAGAAATGTGAGGAACTGTAAGTGCACGAGTGCTGTGGGTTTTTCAGGCTCACACAGAAAAATGAAAAAAAAAATCTGCCTCTCTTAATGAATAGCAGAGAAATGCTCTGATTATGTAAATTCCAAACACTTCTTTTCTATCATTTTCAAAGAATGTATAAACCTAAGGGTTGAATCCTTGAATCCTAATCAATCAATAAATGCAGACCAAACCTGTGATGCACCAGGAAAGAACTTGAAGTATTGTAATTCCATTCCATTTTGATTTGACAATTGATACCTTCATAAATACTTACTGTCCCACAGGATACCAGCGATGTTTGGTTGTGTAAAACATTTTACTAAGTGTCTCAATTGTGGGCTCATTCTTGTAGACTTCTGTTTCTTCTAATTTAGATTTCAGGACTTGTTCATGTGTTTCTTCTTTATAGGTCACTGGGTCTAGTTGTGGAATGGGCTGTCAAAGTATATGTCATACAAATTATGAAATAGAATTAAAAGTCTATTTCTCCAAAGAGATTCCAGTTACTAACACTACACATCCAGATGAGCAAATTATTATTATTAGCACTAATATTCATCAAGAAAAGTTTTGTAAAAAGCCTTTCTAGTAAGACCTTACTAGAAGGGCTTTTTATAAAACTTTTCTTAGTGTTTATAGCTAGCCTAGCATCCTGTTTCCAACAACGGGCAGCCATAATATGCTGCTTTTAAATCTGGAAGACTTGCTTATTCTCTTTGCCTACTCTCTTTAATCTATGGGAGTCAATAATTACATATTTTGTGGCACTAAATTCATAAGATAATTGTGTATGGAATAAAAATATTATTCTTTAAATGTTATTCCAATCAATATTAGAATAACTGACTCCAAACTTTAGAGAGGGAACAAACTACAATTTATCATTTACAACTATACTCAAGGTAATCTATAATCAATTAAAGCATTTGCACCTTTTAAAATGATCTTAAACAATATTTAAGATTAATGCCAATACTATCCTTCTTTTAAATAGTACTGATATTACCAATTCCAGAGCATCATTTTCCCACTATGTGACCTGAATGTATTTATGTCCTTTATTTGAAGGTAGCTCAAAGTATCTGAGGTTATCCATTAATGTAATTCTGCTACCTCCTGTATTTACCTTTTATGATCTTATCTTGTAAATCACATTCTTATTAAGGGATAACACACAGCAACATATATATGAGGAAGATTACCTAGGACTAGTAACAAGTTTCAGGAAGATGCAATTTTCAGTAACTTACTTTTGTGTGCTCATACGGAATGTCCACTGAAGGGTGATAGCAAACAATTGTCTTTCCATCTGATGTCATAGCAAGTTCAACTTTGCTAAAAAATAAAGCAGATGTCAATATTCCTACCATTTTAAAAAAGATGGCATTGGAGATAATACTTTAATTAAAATTTAAGGAAAATATATTAAACAGTAATTATTTTGAATGATACTCATAAGCTGTAAAATATTTAACTAAAAGACACTCACAAGACTAGAAGTTGCCAAAATATATTCAATAACATATTTTAATAAAGGTAAAAAAAAACAAGCAAGCATGCAATATATAAACTGCATAGGAGCTAAACGTGTACATACATAAATGTTATTTGTACTCTAAAAAAAAGATAACAAATTTTTAAACAGCCATATTCAATATTTCTGTTGGATGGATGAAATGCCTCCGTGAAGACATGACAGCCATAGGCATATGCCTTGCTGATGCTGCAGACTGAAGTGGTGAGTGAAATGCAAAATTGTGTACCCTGCAATATAATAGAAATAACACAAAGAACAAGAAGAAGATTCAATATTTTTGTTGAAAAGTAATTAGTGAAAGTACTTCTACAGTAATACAACTAAAAATGGAGATCAAATGTTGTATAAAACATTTGAAGGATTATTCAAGATTTTTTGGCACTTGTGTCAGTTTTCTAACCAATTTTTCTTAACATTTTGAGTTGCCTCAGAATAAAATATATTTCAGCTCAGGGGATATGATAATAGTATGTTAGCTTGAAAAGTGGACCATACTGGCTCTATCAGATCTGCTTACATTCTGCCCCTAATATATAAATTTGCAGAAAGGCTAGACAATTTCTTTGTAAAGCAACTTCTGGAAACACTGCATATAGCACTTCTCTTTCATAATTAAAGAACAATATACATATAGAAACAGCTGGAAGCAGTTTACAGAACCAAAAAAGGCAGGTCCTTTGTATGCTCTTCCACATATTATGAATAACTCTTCTGCAGGATTTGCAGTCCTAGTGAATAGTTATTTCACAATTTAAATAACCTTTATGAAAAAGCTGCTATTCTTATCTGTTTAGAAATTAAAGTAATATATATTATTAATTAAACCAAATCAATGTATCAGGCTGGTTAGTTTAAAACAAAGGTACACACCAGTTTTTGCATTTGTCTTTATGTCTTCAACACAAGACAAGGGAGTTGCAGTGTACTGGGGATATTGTGATGGCACACTTACGATGCTCAATTACCAGTCCATTCATTACAAATGTTAGCATATAACAGTCTTTGTAAATTAATAGTGCTAACATATAGAATAGTTAATACTTACCAGTTATAGTCATCAGGAAGTGGTGAATACGTAGATTTGGGGCAGGCATGAAATACGGCTGCATCTGCAAATACAGGAGCTAAATAGTATTACACACTAGATTGTCAAGTCTCTTTTAACACTGTGGGAATGAAAATACCACAAAGAGTATACATTGTAGTGCTAATCTAGGAATTGATGATAAATTTAGGGGTTTTAATTCTGGCATAAATCCAGTTGTTTCACTATACAAAAATTGTAAATCAAATTACAGCTTCGAAAGAAAAAGAAAAAGGACTTCTATAGGGCAGTTTTATCCAACTTGGTGTTCTCCAATATTTTGGATTGGAATTCTCATAATCCTCAGCTTTGGTACCTTGGAATAATGGGAACTGGAGACATCAAGCAGAGGGGGGCTTCTTTAGAACATATAGAAAAAGGGGTGAGGTGGGGAAGGGATATAAATGTTCATGGACATTTAAGGCAAAACCACAGAAATGACATACCGGTACGTTGGGAATCTAAGTGTATGTCATTCAATAGCACTCATTAGTACTGAGCTCTATATTTTGAAAAAAAGTAAGACCAACAAGGCTCTTTTTCTGTTCATCTGCTATACCTAACAGCTGCCACTGAAGCTGCATTATTTGTTCTTCTTTACTGATGTAGTCCTGGGAATTTATATTTCTTATCACCCAAAATGCCATTATATTTCCTTATCCATGAATATAGGTAATCCTCATCTTACAATCACAACTAGGACTGGAAATTCTGTCACTAAGCAAAGTGTTTGATAAATGAATCATACCTAATTTTACCTTTTTACCTGTGGTCATTTAGAGAATCACACAGTCATTAAGCAAATCTGGCTTTCTCCTATTGATTTTACTTGTGGAAATCCCATGGGAAAGTTGCAAATGGTAATCATGTAACCATGGGGCACTGAAAGCCTCATAAATATGTGCCAGTTGCCAAATGCCCAAATGTTGATCATGTGACCACAGGGAGATTGTGATGGACTGGTTGTAAATAACTTCTTTTAGTACTGTCAAGGTTTCAAACAGTTGTTAAATCAATGGTCATAAGTCAAGGACTACCTGTAAAGACACTGACAACTAAGCAAAGATCAGAAAAATAGTAGAACTGTTTCTTCTTGCATAAACTGAATACTACTACTATACAGAAAAGGACTTAATCAAATTTACCTTAAAGTAAATTCTTTCTGTTCCTACCCAAGTCAAGTAACATAGTTTTATGGAGGCAACGTCCTTGTCTCTTGAGCAAAGGAAGGCCACCACATGGAGGTTTATCAGATGGCCAATGTTCATTTTTCAGAAAGATTGGAATGGGCTGTTGATTTGTAAATGTAAGGTCACTACTCTCCTGCCCATAAAGAAACAGTATTCTGGTATCCAATTAGCCAGTAACACAGAGAATGCACAATGCTTACCAGTTAGCAAAGGCTTCCTGATGAAAGTTGCCAAATGTAAAACAGATTTCCTTGAGGCTGTGGCCATGGTAGCAGGTTAAAGAGTGGAAATTGAAGAAATCAATTCAGGCTTCATTCCTGTTTGAAAGATAGCTCATTAGCTTAAATATGTTAAGTCAATAACAAGTCAATTTCTCCAGTGTTTCAACAGCTGTTCCATGCATTACTATGGAGCAGTTAACAATACAAAGTGTAATCATTGCCTGATAATTTATTTTAATTCCATAGATGGGAACTTCTTCATACTCACAGTCATTAGCGATTATGACTTCATTAGTCATAGTCCTCTGAACCAATCTTCAAAATTTCTAGGTATGTGGTTTCAGTTTCCATAATTACTATCAATGGCCATATTGATTGTGGAATTCTGAAGCTGAAGTCCACATACCTGAAAATTGCTATGGCTAAAAAGCACTGCTTGAAAGCTGCACATTTCCAAGGTAGAATTAGGATATTGCAGAAATAAGGAGAAACCAAAAGTTATATAAACCATGCAAGACCTGTTCATTTAAACAGTTCTATTTAGTCTTTTTGTAATGAACAGCCAAACGTTATAGCAGTATTTATGTGCCTACCATATAAATTTAACTTTTATTTAGTAATCAAATTTATATAGCTGCTCATCTCATGAAAAGTGACTGTGTGCATACAAGAATCCAGTAAAACAGTAATATAAAACAGTCATTATCTGAAACCATTATATAATAATTAAAAAAAATATTAAAACTATTTTTATTTATTTTTATCCTGCCTTTATTTTTATAAATACTTTAAAGTAGTGAACATACCTAATACAGTACTCCTTCCTCCTCCTCCGTCCCCACAATAACAACCCTATGTGATTGCACTTGGGCTGAGAAAGAATGAATGGCCCAAAGTCACCAAATCGGCTTTCCTGGCTAAGATGGGACACCCTCTCCCTTTTCAAGGCCAGTATCTTAATTACTACACCAAACTATAAAAGGAAAGTTAAAAAAAGAAAATAATAGGCAGAAAGTATTAATAATAGATCTGTTCTTTATCAAAATATTACTTGAATGCAATAGCTATTGCTGCCAATGGTGTGGCTTTAAACTAGTGCTCAAATCCCTAGTCTTTCACCAGCCCCCAAACTACGCAGAATTAACACAACTTGATTACTTTTCAACTTATTTCCCCCCCCCCATTCCTGCACATTCATCTTTGTTGTTCTTAATATTTGTCCCAGTTATTTTCAGGATGCACTTGTTTTACATTGCGCTTGCCTAATTCTTGGTGTGACACATGCATGGTGTGACATAGAGTTTTGTTTTTTAGCCAATTTGTCATTGTTAATTAGGCTGAGAGATGACTGGCCCAAAATCATTCAGCTGGTTGCTATGCCTAGGGGAGGACTAGAAGCTAGATCTGTTAACAGTCCAGCATTTAGCCACTACACAACTGGCTCTCTCTGCATCTTTATTCCAATATGGCTTTTAAAGTGATTTAAACAAACTAATGTTATTAATGCATTATCAAATAATAAAAGTAAAAATGCTACTTTAGTATTTTAAAACAGATAAAAATTTGTTCAAAAAATATTTTAAGCCGATACTTGAAAAGAGAAAGAAGCATCATTAGACAAGTATTTTAGGAAAGTAGTTCCATACAGTATCTGTGGGAAATGTGAAAATCCTGATTCTTTTTGCCATCCATTTAGTATCATTTGAAATTCTCAGTGAAAGATCTCAAGGCAGAAGTGAGAAACCTGTGTCATTCCAAATCTTGCTAACAGCTGGTCACAATGACTGGATCAATTAAATCTTATAAGTGAGTGCTGTCTGGAAAGCAGAAGGTTTATCACTGTTTTGGAACTTGGGTAAATTTATACTAGAAAAGGCATGCTCTAACATAGTTGTGCCTTGAGCTGTGAAATGAAATACTATGAACTGGTCTAGAATTAAACCATTAAATTCACAAACAGGTATAACATGAATTATAGGCTTGTAATAGTATTTTACTTAAAATGATATTTAAATTCTCCATTGATATTTAAATTCAATTAAGTCTACCATAATAAGTTATATCGTAAATTCCGATGCAATTAGTTTTGAAGTTTTTGTAATAAGTTGGCTTAAACAGCAGGAAAAGCAGAAATAACTGTCTGCTAGGACTTATTGCTCTCATTTTACTGATTTTACCTGATTCTGGTATTTACCAATCATTCTGGGTAAAAAAATAAACTAGCCACCAAATGTGGTGCTAACTAATAATTTATTTAATGTATATGCCGCTCGACTCCCAGCGACTCTGAGTGGTAAACAGTGTTGGACTAGGAGTGCCATAGAACGGGAGATTCAGATGAGAAGCGTAGAAGTTGCAGTCAACACGTGGACAATACCAGATAACCAGTACTACACTATTTAAAAGGCATAAACTAAAGTTTCTATATCAGGGCGCAAGAGGACGTGGCCAGACAGCCAAGAGTCTAATCCGGGGAAAAGAAATAACGCAGAAAAGCTTACCAAATAGAGGACACCGGATCTCTCTGACATAGACGAATTCTCGGAACAACTTCCGGGAACCTCTCAAGATCCACCAAAGGACATTGGGAAATGTAGTTCGGAAGAGAAGGCTGTCCAATTGGTAATGATAGCTGTTAGTACAGGAATCTTTCCGATTAGTTTCCTTTTCATAGTTTATCAACGCAAACTTTCCTTCCTTTCTTCTTTCAGAATCATAGTCTGTGTTTTGCATGGTATGTTGTGTGAAAACAGAAGAACAGTTCAATCTCGGGTGTCATCGGATAGGACTGGGAATGATTCCTACCTGAAACTCTGGACAACTTCAAAAAGTAAACTGTGCCAATAAATTTCTGGGTAGTTCTAGTATACTAGTGAAGTTTCTGATTTCCAGTTATTTGACAGGAGTAATAGAAAACCATGGTTATAGTCACATCAGATACTAATTCATGATAAAGTTAACAGTAGTTTATTGAATCCAGTTTTTGGTATACATAACACACAGTCATATACATATAAGTTCAATTGTTAGAATATGCTAGACTAAAATTGTAATGGCTAATTTGAAGTAATTATATTGTGTGTAAACTAGATCAACTATAATTTACTGAACCATTTAACAAGTGGTTAACTCTATGTGAAATCAGCAAGGAATATTTTCCACACAAATTCTCCTTGGGGGGAAAAACACTTAATAACTTGGTCCTAGGAACTAATTTTATGTGGAAAAAAGTGTGAGCTCAAGTCAATGATAGTGCAAAGCAATAACACATGCTTGTGTTGAGACCTAACTGCCTGTTCTTTAATTCCAAGTAGATAATGTTCTATAACTGGTTTTGGCTGGAAGGTCTAACAAAAAAATATATTTGATAGGCTTAAAGCCTTCCTACCCTGGAAGATAGAGTGTAAGTCAATTTCTTGACTTTTACAATTGTACAATTGTAAAATATAGAAATTCTAGACATCTGCAGGGTCCATCCTTAGCATCTCCAAATTAGTTTGGGAAAACTTGGACAGAATCTGAAAATCAATGACAGAGTTCATTTAATTTAAGTCTGTTTTGTGACCTGTTGGACCATAGATGAATATCCTAGGACCCACAATGCAAGTCCTCCAAATTCAGAGCCATTAAAAATACTCAATGGCTGAAATGGTTGGCTGTTTTCAGATTTATTTGCCAAAATGCAGGCTTAATATTCCAGTGCTGTCAGATATAAGAACGGAAGGAGAACATCCAGAAATGGTTGTGTAAAGGAAAAGAGAGAAGCAGTGCTAGGTGGGAGGAGAGGAGAAATAAATTGGAAAGTGACACATCCAGTATTGTGGACAAGCTTCCAAAAAGGGTCTTGCCCAGTACAATTCCCTGCAGTGTCATTGTTGTAGGTTCCTAAGAGAAGCCCAGAATAAAAGAGCAATACTACTATAATATGTAAACATAGACCAAAAAAATCTTTAAAACAGTTAGGAAAGATATGGAGACAACCTGTTTTAGAATTTAGAACAAATCAGAAATCATCCATGATAGGCTGAAACAATAAAAAGAGGGTAACAGGATGTCCGTAGGGATGGAGAAATAATACCAAAGCAAGAAATAGGCCCCTTTCAGCCTGACTTCACTGACTATCTCTGTGAGAGTGGCCCATGAATGTTGATGCAGACTAATTGATATTGGTGACATGCAAGGACATTGAGTTTTATATTCATGCATTAGAAAATAAATAAACAGAACCTTTTCTTAGAAAAGAAATACAAACCTACTGTGTTTAATTATTGACAGGGCATCTGTTCTTTAACTGATTTGCAAAAATCATTAGGTCTATTCTACACATGGGGTAGCATTACTAGGCAAGTTATGCTTTCTGGTTATCTGAATTTGATAAATAATAAAATTAAATCAGTGGAAATGGTCTGTACTTCTTAAAAGCTTATATTTCACTAACATTTTATTACAAACCCATATTCATTTACCATGAAATTTGTCATGAATTAAGTAAAAATTACTTTCAAATGATCATGTATAGAATTCTATGCTAGGTTTATAAACCTTTTAAGACAGGGGTGTCAAACTGCCGGCCCGGGACCGGTTTCATCATACCGAAGCTGCACCCACCCCATTGCCAGCAATACAAAAAGAGTCATGATACATCGCAATACATAACATGACGTGGCGAGTTTGACACCCATGTTTTAAGATGTTTTAAATACTTTGCAGATGAGGATATCTTTTCTCTTGGTGAGAATACAATAAAGATAGAACAAGATCATGGCTTGCGCTTTTTACAGTATAGTAGTTTATGGATAATGTTAGTGAATGGAACAGCCTTCTGCATCCTAACACTGCAGATATATGGAACCACAATTCTAGTCTAGTTGTGTAGAGTTGTTGAGAATTGTCAATACATCTACAGCTGTGAAGGCTGCAGGAGGACAATAAATCATTGCTTTTTAAAAATATTGTCTATTTTATTTTAAATTTGTAATTATAAGTGCATTTTGTATCTGTCTAGCAGTGTAAAGTTGCTTGTTCCCTTCAATTTTCTTCAAAATAAAAGTAGTCCTCAACTTACGACCACAATTGAGCCCAAAATTTCCATTGCTGAGTAATGCAGTTATTAAGTGAGTTTTGCCCCATTTTATAACATTTTTGCCACAGTTGTCAAGTGAATCATGCAGTCATTAGGTGAATCTGGCTTCCCCCATTGATTTTGCTTGTCGGAGGCTAGATGGGAAGGTTACAAATGGTGATCACATGACCCTGATAGTACAACTGTCATAAATACATGCCAGAATTTTCATCACATGACCATGGAAATGCTGCAGCAGTAGTGTGAAAAATTGTCAGAAGTCACTTTTTTCAGTGTTATAACTTTCAATGATCACTAAACAATTGGTTGTAAGTCAAAGACTACCTGTATTCTTCAAAACATTTTGCATTATTTCTATTTCCAACACCTTGTGACAAATTAAATCAAGCAATGGTCATGAAATAATCAATACTAACAAGCTAAGAGGTTAACAACTGTTTGTAGTGATGTCCATAGAGGGATCAAAATCTGTAATATAAAGGTAGCATTATGATCAAACAGGCTTGTAAACAGGATGGGGCAAAGATCCCAACCCCACATCCACCATCCTTTAGATTTTGACATCTTCTATTTATTGTTTCTGGCAGTCCTTTCTGTCTACTTAGCACAAGGCAGAGCTGAGTCATTCAGGCAGAGAGTTGCAGCGTTGTGATCAATGCAATGGAAATATGGTACTATAGAATGGAGGCTCTACTTTTCCTAGTATTGCTAGAGAGATTGGTGATTTTTTGCCTTGGATAATACTTAGGTGAGGGTTTTATAATGTGGTTGCTGAATTGCACATTACTTTCTTTAAACATTGCTTTTGGGTAAAGCTGCACTCCTGGTGGCTTTATGGACATGGCTGTTTCATTTTCTTGGCAACAGTACAGAAATGATTTATTGCTTTCTTCTTCTGAAAGTTCTTTCTCCCTAGTCCAGTTTTTCCTGATGATCCAAATACTAAACAGGCCTGACCCTAATTAGTTTCCAAACCCACATAAAATCAGCCAGATGCTTCTTCCTGCTGAGGCAAGGCATTGTTTGCATGTCCTTCAGCATGTATATGACTATAGCTCAGCCTTCCCCATCCTAGACCTGAATTAGATGCCAGAATTCTCAGTCCATGTGACAATTGACATTAAGTTTTTCTTCTCTACATAAAATAGTTTGTGTAGAGAAAACATAACATCTGCTTCAATTTCAGCTGCTGCTGATTTAGTGGATATGTCAATATGGTCATGTGGAAGTGTTTTGCTGCTGTTATCTTCTAGCATGTTTTTAAAACCTCACTGTAGTGTAAGAGACATTTTCAGGAGAACATCACACTGGAATAGGAAGGAGTGATTTGTAATTTTAAAAGATTATAGCAAAAGAGAAACACAGATATCCCACATTTTCTCAAATTTATTTGGATTCAACTATAATTTTTAATATAGAATTGTATTAAATATTAGTATCACAAAGCAACCTTCCTGGATAATGCTTTCATAATAATACCAACATTTTACAGCTACTGGGCGAGTAGGAAACCAGGAAGTTATTTGTGAAGGACTCCATTTCTAAGGCAGCCTCATGATCAGATAATTATAATTCCAGTCTTGGATTCAGAAGAGACACCCAAAATAGAGTTGCCATTGAGATATGAAGACATGAAAGAATTTGCTTTCAGTACAAGTGCAATATGAGAACAATATTAAATTACCAATAGGCATTATGAGACAGCTGCCTCAAGATGCAAGTTTAGGATGCAGTTGAATGGCAATAGTTATGTACTGACTTTTATAGCAAGAGAGATACAGCACTGATATTTAATATGATCTGTCTTTATGCACAGTTAAACTGATGGCCTTCAACTAATCTACATGATCACTGAAGTGTACATAAGGTTATCAGATATCTGAAGAAAGGATATGGAAAACTGGACAAATGGGTGGGTGGAATACAATTTAACTTTCTTGGCATCCACAACAAAATTGAGGAAAACTGTGGAAAGTTATAGTGAAAATGAAATATTTATTTTAGACCTACACGTGTATGGAGTTACTTTTTCCAGCATCAGTTTTTTAATTGCAAGAATATGCTAGAGTCAATTAATAGGCAAAAGTCTTGTATGTAAATAGAGGGAAGCCTTACTCCCTTCTAGTACTGATGTTACCTAGTTGGGTAATGAAATGTCTGCAAGAAAACAACGAAAACAGATACTCCACAGTTCAACCCTGAGCTACAAATATTCTCTTCTATTAGTACCAAAAGTCTTCAGCTTGTAACTAATTAAGGTCTTATTAATTTCAGGCAATAGGGCAAGCTGTCTCCAGAGCACTAATCTACAAATTAAAATCACCAACTTTGTTAACTTGCCATTAGCATTCATTAGGGAAGCATTGCATCATAGTGAAAAGATGCTGCGGAAGAGATACTTAAAAGGCCTGACAATATTTGATTTTAAGCCTGTGCTTGCTGAATGGAGGACATGAGGACAAAAAGATCATGCCTTCCTTTTACCCAACTCTGATAATACTAGGTGCAGGGAGAACAAGGTGCAGGGAGAACAAGATGCAGGGAGAACAATGCAATATCTTGTAGATAGATCTAGTGGAAATAAATATGCTGTGTATTTAGTAGTGAACATAATAAAATAGTTTAAAAAAGACATTTAATATTTTCTCCCATGCGTCATATTAAAATGTTTATGTATTTTTTAAATTTTTTGATTATGTGGTGGTCCACCGGGTGTCAAACTCGCTGCGTCATGTGACGTGTCGTAACTTTTTTTGCATTGCCGGAGCCGGGATGGGCGCAGCCTCTGTATGATGCAGCCGGCCCGCGGTCCGGGCAGTTTGACACCCCTTTAGGTCCTAAAGAAAATCAGCAGTGCTAAGTTTTATGTGGGTGTTTAATGTTTTATTCTTTTGTGTGAATCCAGCCAACTTTAGTTGATTCAGCAAATAACGGTTAAACAACCATGGTTTAATCTTCAGGCAAAGAAACTCTCACTGGATGGGAATTTTGCTGCTTTGCCTTAGGCAACAGAATGCAGAACGGCCTTCTCTCAAGCAGAGACGCATCAATGGTTCTCATCTTTAAGGGAGACTAACAGCCGCGCCTTCTTGAGTCCTCTCCCTCGGGGAACGATTGAGTTCATTCATCCTCTCTTGTTAGCAATTGACACTACACTTCCCAGCTTGCCCCCGGAGGTGCTGCGGTGACGTTACGGGAAGTGAATCACGGGCTTCTTCCGGTAGCGCGTAAGCCCCGAGCGGAGTCGAGGTCCAGCGGAGACTATATCCTGATAAGACAAGATGGCCGGGTTGCCCCGCAGGATCATTAAGGTACCCGCTTTAGTTCTCCTCTCGTCTGTTTCCTCTCCTCCCTTCCCTGCGGCAGCTGGAGGTAGGCCCCGCGTCTAGCTCGTGGCCGGGAGAGCTTGGAGCAAATGCTTCGGGGGCGCGGCGTTTCCGGTGAGGGAGACTGGCAGTGGTGTCACTCTGCTTGCCCGCGCCGCTGCTGCAGGGGGCGAGGGCGGGGGATCGGCGGCAGGAGCAGCCACCGCCATTCGAGGTGCGCGCTCGCGTGAGCGTCTGTGCAAAGGAGCGACGGCCGATGGGTGCGTGACGGCTGCAAGGAGCGCCGCGGACGAGGCCTCGGCACCTCAGCCTGCCGGGAATGAATGGAAATTGCAGGCGGGGAGGCTGCACCCCCCTCCCTCTCCGTCGTCCCCTCTTACGGACCTTTACCGCGCGAGCCACCCGCCCCTCAGTCCCCGCCCTTCCCGCTCCTTCGTGTATTCTGCGGCCGAAGAGAGGAGGTGGTGTCATAACCTGGGGCGGGCCGGGCTGGGCTGGCAGGCGGGTGGAAACGGCTCAGCTGAATTGCTTCCCCAGCCAGAGCTCTGATATGCACTATCTACGTTCGCCGCCGAAATAATTCTGCTCTTTTCTTTCCGACAAACAGCTAATCCGGGGAGAAGCGAGCGTGCTCTCTCTTCCCACGAGGAGATGGTCAGTTTAGCGATGACTCATGAATACCTCCTTAAGGAATTGTGTTTTCACCGCTTGCCAAATTGCCCTGCGGCTCCTTTCCCCACCTCCTGTATTTCTGTTTGAGTAAATGCAGATTTGGACAGAAGGCAAAAATATTTTCATTTCAAGGCATGCATCTTATGGCTGGTTCTTGATGCCTCCTATGCATGGCGTAATTCATTTTCTGCAGAATGTAATGTATAGTTTTAATGTATGGTTTTAAAACCAGGAAGAAATTAAGGTGAATTAACTGTTAAGCGCTTGATTTAAAATAAACCCACTTACAAATTGTCCGTTCTATATGTATTTTGTCATTTGTAGCATTTTGTTTTGTGTAGTTGAATATGAAAATCTGTTCCAGTGTTAATAGAGCACTTATGACTTCTCTAGCTAAGTTGGGTATAAGTGATTCTGCTGAAGGAAATGCATTTCACTGGTGGATAGGGCCAGAATATTTCCTAAAGACTCAATTATGCTTAAGGAAGCAAGGCAGATGTATGAGAAGTTACCTCCACCCTTGTCTGGTGGAAGTTCTTCACCTTTCCCTCTGCTCTATGGCTGTTTGATAAATATAATTAGAAATTTAGTAATATGATTTTACTGGTGGTTATTGGGAGTTATAAAAACTATGCACACATACATACATACAAAAATGATAATGTACTTCGATAACATATTAAAATCCTTAACACATTGTAGTCTTATGGCGTTCTCCAAGATGATACAATCAATCAGTTTTTATTTTAGAGTGGCTTTTCTGGGAAGGATCAGCTTTAGTGATGAAATATCTCTTCATTGGAGTAAAACATCAATTAAAACTGAAACTGTAACTCTGTTTATCAACAGTAAATTTGTTTTGATTTAACTGGTAACTTATAAAACTAGTTCATAATCATCAATATCACTAAAGGAGCAACATCAAGCAAAGTCTATTTGCTCTAATGTCCTTCCTGTAGCTTTCTTGTAGACCATTTTGGAAAGGGAATGTTGAAATAACAAGCAGATGATCAATCATTAGTTCTAATCTCAATCATTAGTTCTAATCTCAATCATTAGTTCTAATCCAAACTGAGAAGAAAACATCAGGGCTGAAGAAAGGATTGGGATTTTTTTGGTAGATTTGTCTTGCTTGATCAAACTATTCATATACTTAGGTGTTATTTGGAAACACTACATTGGCATTTCAGAGTTATATTTAATTATTAGCCATTGTAGTTGATAATGCAAATTTGCAGCTAATTATAGAAAGGAAGTAGAATGAAGGAAAATGGTGTCATTTAATACATTAGACCTTGTATAATGTTAAAGTGTAATATTTAGATTACACTGTCCTTCAATATACTTGTTTTTTTAATGTCATTTATCTCAACACTTTAACCAAAAGTCTGCATTATAGCAGTATTATGATAATTTCTGCTCTCCGGTTTAATGGTTTAAACAATGTGATGTACAAAGAAAGGGAAGATGCCATGATATGAGACCTGTTGTAGGGGAATGCTATACCTAATTGAATGAACAGCAATAGGAAATGCCAAATATTAAATATTTTTCTTGATATGATTTTTCTTGAAAAGCATCGGGGACCATACATATGCATCTATTGTTTTTTGTTTTTAGGTTCCCCCCATACTTTACTTTCCAAAATATTTAATAAATGTTTGGCATTTGCATATGTTTAAATTCAGTCAGGCAGAACCTGTTTCCTTTGAATGAATCTCTAGTGGAAAGTGAATTATGTCCTAAGTACTAAAAGAGGTGCTGATGGTCTCGCCAAACTTTATGTATTATCGTAGATAAATCTTGGAAACAACTGGAGGAGAAAAATGTCTCTTCACAAAAGGAATGGATCTCTGAGTGACAGCCACCAATCTTAAGAATGAATGATTTATTTCATGCTTCTTTCCTAGAGATTAGACTAACATATTTCCTTTTTAGCACCTATGACAATCCTTGTTCCACTAAGCCTGAGGCTTCTAAGTCTGTTGTAAGATCTGAGAATGGTGCTGATATGAATAACACTCTTTGGTCCACAAATCCCTGGTACTTGGACCTTGTAAAATCTTTCACATTTTAGCAATGGGATCACCCAAGAGGATTCATCTACCCAAAACCTAGTTTTGTAGCTAAATGCATGGAGATTGAGTGGACATTTTGTTAACCTGCAGTACAATAGCAAAACTATCTAAGCCATCCTAGCATTCTAAAGAATTTCTATTTGTGTATACTAGTTGCTCATATAGCAGACTAACTGCAGACAGGCCAAAAATATCACCAGTATCAGTCTCCATTCCCCAGATCCTGACCTTTCTATAAATTGGGATCTTGCATAAGTATCAGCCTTTCCTTTAGTCCTATTACCAGGAAGCATTGAACCTTTCTTGGCATCATCCTTACATCAAGAGATTCCTAAGTGGGAGGGATCCCTGTTAAGATTAACAGCTATCCAGAAGTATCTGTTATGGGGCTTTGAGCTAGTATTTCAAGTCATAACCTGAGCCCTGATTGAACTCTTATGCGAGTCAACTTGGAACTCCCTGCATGAAATAACATTCCTTAGTGCCATAACTTTAAACATTGCTCTCCACCAAGAAAAAGTTGTATGTTATCTAGCCAAACATTATCATTATCTCTGTGTCTAGACCAACCTTCAATGCAAAGATGAATTTAGTGTTATATTGTAGTTGGGAAAGTATCCTTTTCATTCAAATTGTAGGTTTAGTTAAAGAGGCATCAGGACAAACTGGATATTGGATTAATAATCACAATTAACTGATCAGAATAGAGAGATTCAGAGTTTTAGATAGTCATGTGTATTTCTTTAAATATCCCATCTTGGCTATAATTCCCATCTTACCATCATGATCTGCAAGGATTGCATCTGACTGTAGTCTTCAAAAATTAGAACAATCTTGCACAGGAGGAATTGTGTCAGTCCACCAAAAATGCATAATTTCAATTCCCCTAGGCAGTAATGCTCCCCAGGAGATGTAAGCTCTTAGGTTTAGTAGAAACAAGGCATCTAGCTCACCCTGGCAAAAGAAAGAAAAGGGAAGATACCGGTATGAATGTACCATGGGTTCCTTCAATATTTATATGTTCTTTAAACCGGCTCACATTTGTTGCTACATTTCTCAAGTGTTTCTATCTCAATTCTCTTTCTGGCTTGCCATTCCAAAACTAAAAGTAGTGTCAAAATCTTTCATGCCCTACATTGAGAATGAGGAGAAAGGAGATGATGGAATACTGCGTGTTTGCTGTAAAAAATGGTCCAGCCAACAAATACATTAGTTTTATGCTTTGATCTGGACAATTCAAGAGCAAAGTATAAAGAAATTGGTTTGTAAACATCTTGAAAACTAAGTGATAATAATGACCAGAAGTTACATGATTTTTTCCAAGGGACTAGTCTTGCCAGATATTTCATTTTTTCCTTCAGTAGATTATTGGAATGCTTTAAAATGACATATCGTGCTTTCAACAAAGCATTTGACAACGTATCCCTATTTTTTTTATTAACTGGCTGAGCTGAATATGAGCTGAGTGACATGCCAAACATGAATACTCATCAGTGCTTCTTCAGTGAGATGGTATAGAATGCAGAGATAGTTTTGACAAGGAACCCATAGGTTATTAGAATGATTAGTAAAAGAAAATAAATGACCTTTCAGTCATAGGAAAGAAAGAAGGGTGAGAAATAGAAATCATTCTGTCTTATATAAGAAGCGCTAGAGCAGGAGTGTCAAACTCAATTTCATTGAGGGCCGCATCAGCATTGCGGTTGTCCTCGGGCCGGGTGGGTGTGGCCAGGGTGGGTGCGGCCTACTGGGTGGGCGTGGCTGGAGTGGGTGTGGCCTGCTGGGTGGGTATGGCCAGTTCTACATCGTTTGTGTCAAGGGTGCCTGTGGGGGCCTGGGCAGAAGTGGGACAGATCTGAGGGTCTCTGGCAGAAGGGGGTGGGACCGGGGCAAGTGCCAAGGCATGGTCCACTGGAAGAGCCTCACTGTTCCTCTCAGGCCATGCGAGGCGGGGCTGGATGGCGCCGTGGGCTTCCCAGAGCCCTGGGCAGCAGAGGTCAAACGCCCGGCCCGGCCCTCAAGCACCCGTGGCACCAAGCCCAGCCCCACTACCCCAAGGGGGTGCCCAGCTGCACTTACCTCCTCCTCAAGGCTGCTGCTGCTGTGCTTGCTCTCCTTAGCCAGGTTGCTCATTGAGCATGATGGGTATGAGGGCAAAGTCAGAGGGAGGCCTACTCCTTCTCCATGGGAGGAGACCTGGCTTTGTATCCAAAGCTTCCTTAGCAATAGGATGGGAGACCCCCAGGGAAGGCCAGGAGGAGGGGGCAAGGGGATGGTGAAAGGGTAGCAGGGCAGGACCAAGGCAGGACTTCCCTCAGACCCTCCCTCTCCTTCCTTCCTATGTTCCTTCCTACCTATCTACCTACTTACTTACTTAGAACAGAGTGGTGGGAAAATATTTGAGATGAGGGAGGGAAAAAAAACAGGCAAGAAATGCAGCTGGGGAGGTGTCACCCTTCGTGAGGAATGAAGAAATGCACCATCGCCTGGAAGTGGTCCTCCCCTACTTCACAAATCTGGCTTGGTGGGCTTTGGGGGAGGGGATGCCATGAGCAACGTGAGAGTCGATGTTACCTGCGCAATGCCGTCCAGCCCCCAGCCTGCCTGGTTTCGGCAGGCAGCGAGGTGCTTTCCTCACAGTGCCGAGAGGCTGAGCCAGGCAGCGCGAATCCGAAAAGAAGCACGATGTCACCCAGCCCCCAGCCTGCCTGGTTTTGGCAGGCAGCAGGGCGCTCTCCTCACAGCGCCGAGAGGCTGAGCCGGGCAGTGCGAAGCTCACCGGCTTTGCACCTTGTTGCCTGCTGAAATCAGGCAGGCTGGGGGCTGAGCGGCGGCGCGCTTCTTTTTGTGAGGACAGTGCCCCACTGCCTGCTGAAACCCCTCCCCCGGAGCCCATCAAGCCAGATATGTGAAGTAGGCGAGGGCCATTTGCTGGCCACTTCCAGGCAATGGTGCATTTCTTCATTCCTCACAAAGGGTGACACCTCCCTAGCGCGCGCCCAGGAGGCAAGGCCAACGCGGCAGGGGCTGGTTCCTCACTGTTTCCAGATGGCCTTGTGGAGCTAAGACTGAATACGTTTCAGCATAGATGGCCACCAGAAAATTGTACATTGGCTCCCGAGCAGCCTGGGCCAGGGCCAAGGCAGCAGGGCCATTCCCTCATTCTTTCCAGGATGGATTCGCGGGCCACATGAAACCATGTCACGGGCTGCATCCAGCCCCCAGGCCTTGTGTTTGACATGTCTGCGCTAGAGGGAAGCTCTTGCAGGCTTTCAAGATTCTGTTATTCCCTGCAACAGTAAAATAGAATTCCTGTAATCTTTGAGGTGTTTTATTTCCTGAAGTGGCTTATCTCAAAGGGCTGACAAGTATTAAGAGTCTAGTATTTTTCAACATTTTTATTAATGACTTGGATGAAAAGATGAAGGAATATATTTTATTTGCAGGTTACTGAACATTGAATGGGATAGCTAATAACTTTAATAAAAATCCAAGAAATAAAATTCAGAAGAGATAAATGCAGTGCTCTTCACTTAGGAAACAATAATGAAATACACAGAATGGGAAATATCTAACCTGGTCACTTGGAATAATTATTAATTACAAACTGAATATTGGTGGGTGTTTTGATATGTCTACAAAAAAGGCACATGCAGGTTTTGGGTTGAATCAATAGAATGATTGTCTTCAAATTACAGGATAACAGTTCTCTTTATTCTGTATTGGTTGGATCTGCTTTGAGTATGGGTAGTCCTTGATTTACAACAGTTTGTTTAGTGATGGTTCGAAGTTACAACGACACTGAAAAAAGTGACTTGTGACCATTTTCCACACTTACGACAATTGTAGTATCTCCATGATCATGTGATTTACATTCAGATGCTTGACAACTGACTCACATTTATGACAGTTGCAGTGTCCCAGGGTCATGTGATCCTCTTTTGCATCCATCTGACAAGCAAAGTCAATGGGAAAACCAGATTCACTTAACAACTGTGTTACTAATTTAACAACTGCAGTGATTCACTTAACAAAAGTCTTAAAATGGGGCAAAACTCAATAAATTTCTCACTTAACAAAAATTTTGGGCTCAATTGTGGTCATAAGTTGAGAACCCCCAGTACTATGTGCTATATTGTTTGCCATGCTGTAAAATAGTTTCAGAAAAAGTAGACCAGATTCAGAGGACAACAGGAAAAATAATTGGAGGACTAGAACAATGTTCTGTGAAAAGAGGTTGAAAAAATATGATACTTTGTAGTAGAAAACGGATGGATTCGACAAAAAATAATGAATTTAAACTACGGGATAGCAAATTCCCCATTAAATATTATAGGAAAAAACAGAGTTGTTTGGAACTAATTATACAAAGAAGGGGTGCATTTGCCTTATATTCAGTATGTTCAAATATAAGCTGTATAACTGAGTTCTTTAATTGGGATTTTAGGATGGGTCTGATGGCCACTTCATATTGTCTGATTGTCTGATAGTTTTGTTAAAATTTTCTAGAACTCTTGCATATTTATAATGACAAACTTTTTTCTGATTTTTACTGCTATATTCTCACTGTGCCTGTGCACTGCAGTACTATCATTCCTGGACCAGTAACAGTTTGTACATTTGTTTTCTACCACTGGCAGAAATTTAATGTCTGCATTAATAAAGTAACAAAAATGCATTTGTAAAACTGGTTCTATAAATAAGATTCATTATGTTAAATTTTTGGAAGTTTTAAAGAAATGGTCTTCAAGTGTCTTTATCCTTTTTGAAGTATTTTTATAAATAGATATCTAGAATTTTTGGATTCATTAACACAATAGTTTTACCTGATACTATATTTTAAATTGATAGGCTATATTATGCCTTCCACATATTATTTAATTCCAGTTCCTAACAAGCTCAATTAGGATGACCAATATTAAGAGAGAATGGGAACTGCATTTCACTAACATTTGGAGATAATAAACATCTGTAGGTAGCTTGTTAACTTTTATTTTCAATCTCTGATCAGATTATTTGTTAAATAATTATGTATGAAATAATATAGATATGACAAAATAAGTTTTAAGACACTTCAAACATCTCTATGCTGCAATCAGAATAAGATGAAGATTGACATGTATGCACATATATTTCAATAAATAGAAAATATTGTTTTCAGATACTTTTCTGAATGAATTAGGAGAAACTCCAGTAACTGGAAATGCTTCAGTGACACTAAAGGTATGCAGAACTAAGAATCTGACAGAAAAGGAGACATAAAAAGAGCTAATGATTGATCAGGAAGTAAGATCTGGAACTGTGACTACCATGTATGATAGTGTTTGATAATCAAGTTCTTGACTCCTGACTGAGATCTAATAATAGCTCTCTTTTAAAAATTACAAAGAGGCATGGAAAGAAGAGCTCAAGTAACAAATGGTGGTGAAAAAGACTAAGGGATTATATTGGGCAACTAAAAGTTATTTTTGTTAATGTCCAAAGATTTGGTTAATAAGTAAATATAGTACTACATGGTAAAAGCCTTTATTAGGGATTACCTTGTGATAAGAGTGGCAAAAAAATATTTTCCCACTTTTACTGCATCTGCAGGGCTGGCGGTTTTCAAAGTGAACTGATCTGTGTAAGGGGCTAAGGCAGGGGTAGGCAACCTCAGCTCTTTTATGAGTCAGCTATGCTGACTCAGGAATTCTGGGAATTGAAGTCCATGAGTCATAAAAGACCGAGGTTGCCTACTCCTGGGCTAAGGGAACATCTGCAAGGCCACTGTGAGGACTATTTGAGGCATCTATCAGATGAAGTCACTTCAATCTGCTCTGAGCTGAACTCTGGATATCAAGTTGTGTGGAATTCACTGAGACATGATCTGGCTTGGTTATCTGCAAAGATTTCAAGCTTGTTGGTCCTGAAAAAATGGACCAGGCCACTTGGTATATGCATGTCCCTCCCAGTTGGTAAAGGTCTCTTGGGAGACAATATATAATTAGATTCAGGTAATGGTGAATCCATTTCTGAGGGAAGGAGGGAGGGGTCCTGCCAACTCTTCAAGAAGCAGTAGTCCTTTTCCTTAATGAACCATGGTTGGTCTAATGGTCCTGGACAATTTTCGTTCTGTCTGTAATCTTCCTTTTACAGGGAAAGTGCTGAGAAGGTAGCTGAGTTGCAAGGAGAAGGTGGCTGAGGACCTTGGGGAAAGCAAGCTAATCTTGCTTTTCAGTAAAGATTCAGACCTGGATACCAAGTTAAGATTGATCACATTTGTTGGTGATTTTTGGAAAGACTGGAATGGAAAAATGCATCTGTCCAGGCTTTCCTGGATCTCTCAGTAGTTTTTGAAAACATCAATTATATCTTCTGGACCAGTTTTAGGATTGGCAGTGGGAAGCATGTTATTGTGGCAGTTCTCCATCTGGGCTACTTTCAGTTGGTGGGGAGAGAAAAGTCTAGCTCTAGACCCTATTTTACACCTATATCAAGCCACTGTTTAATGTCATTTGTCAGCATGGGATTAGGAATCATCATTATGCTGATGATACATATACATATCTGTACTGGGTCAATCAACTGATGTTGTCACAATATGTATGGGGATCTGGATGAGGAAAAACACGATCTGGGTTGTAAGGTCCCACCCCCTTATTTGGGGACCTTCCATCTTTAATTCTGAATGGGCTAACATTCCCTAGACAAACCAGTGCACAACTTGTGGGTCCTTGTGGAGTTTTTGGTTCTACTTGCAGAACAGGTAGCTGTGGTCAGGAGCTCCTTTGCACAAATCCATTTTGTGCACCAATTGTACTGCCCAGAGTCACTTGACAGTGAGATGGCTGACATATAAATGAAATAAATATGTTTGGATTAATATCCACGGTCATTCGTGCCTCGGTGACCTTCCATTTAAATTCTTGCAACGTGCTGCTCATGGGTCTGCCTTTGAATACTATTTAGAAGTTACAACTGTTCCAGAATGCAGTAGTGTAGGCAGTTAGAGACACACCATGGTGCACTCATGTAACTTCACTTTGGAAACTGCACTGGCTTCCAGTAGGCTCCTGGATGCAATTTAGGGTTCTGGTTATAAAACCCTTTTAGGCAAAGGACCAGCTTATCCCTTTATCTTTGATTGTATCTGCTGTCATATAAAATCTAGAGATGTTTTATGTGCTCCATGAAACAGTGCCATCTGATGGAATCCAGGAGATAGGCCTTTTCCTTTGCAGCTCCTACATTATAGAACTTTTTTTGGGCGGGGGGGGGGGGAGATTTGGATTCCTTGACCATTTGGGCCTATTATAAGACTTTTTGAAAATTTCCCTCTTCTCCAGACATTGGACCAGGTATTGAATGAGTCCATTCTGTAGGATTTTGGCATTTGTTGGAGTAAGGATTTTTAAATTAGTTTTGTTTTGGTTATTTGCCCCAACTGTAATCCCAAATTAAGGGATTACAGGGTCATAAAAAGAGTTTGTTTTTGATTTATTAATTTTTATTAATTTTATTAACTTATTAAATTTATAAAATAAAAATAAAAAATAGCTTGTATTCTGAATCACATACAATTGGACTTGAAAAAGTACTGTGAGAATAATAAGGGGGTGACAAGACACTTAATAGAATGTTTAGTCTGTTTAGGTAAAAGCTAATAAAGAAGAGGAATACTTTTGTTTCTGATGGCACTCAGTAAAAGAAAAGGACACAAAGCCTTGATTCAGACACTGTATTAAGCCAAATAAGGTTTATTTACTCTGATACAGCATGTTGCAAGAACTAAGCCAGAAATGGCTTAGTAACAAACCATAGTTAAGGAAACCTGTGAACCCACCCATATCGCGTGAACTTAAAAACTTGTGCACAAGTTAAGGAGAAAGAAGGGAAGAAAAGGAAAGACAAACCATCTCAGTGAGAATTTCTTGGGCCTGTGAAAAAGAGTAGAGAATTGGAGCATTTGTGAGTAATTTGTTAAACTTTAAGGATGGGATGTGGCCTCAGAATGGTCATGGGTGTCCATGCCACATTTTATCAGTATCTCCTTATAAATGTATTTTTTCCTAGGGCATTATAACATTCATGCAACCCAGGAAAACGCACATTTTAGTTAGGGAGACATATCTGCCTCAGTGTACCTTGTCGTACCATGTGAATAGCTCTATAATTCAAATATGTATTTCCATGGGATCACACAATTACTCTATAGGCACAGAAAGACATGCTGTTTCTTTAAGGAGGCATTGACAAATATATCTATTCTGAGATGACTTTCTAGCTCTGAATCTGAATTATGCCATATTCCTATTAATTTTAATGTACTTCTTTAAGAGGTTGAATTGTATTGTATATACTTAGTATATTTGTAATATGTAACTGTATAAATTGTGTAGGAAGTATAAGTGCTGTATTCAACTAGTTGCCATGACCAAAGAGGCTGTAGATCTCTTTCCTTCAGTATTAAAAAACAGAACTGGATTCAGGTATTTTAAGATAAAATATCCATTTGGTTTAAAATAAATACATCAAACCTAGGCAAATTTTGGGATCCTTCTTCATTGTAAGATACAGATCTGTTTTTTCTAATCAAATTGGGGCAGAGAAACTAAAACATCAACTTTTTGGTAATAAAAAGGTGGTTTTACTTTGCAAACTAAGAAATCATTTGTAAATCACAGAACAGATGGAGTTGTTTCAGAGACAAGCATGGAGAAATATAATACTGTAAGTGAGGTAGCATTATACTGGATAACACTACTGATTTTTTATTGTCATGTACAGTCTCTCTCTGTATAGAAACTATTACGTAAATAAGCAGTTCAAATTTTATTTATTTTGTTTAGCAAAATCAATTTCTATGCTTTATCAAAGTATATCTGAAATTTTACAGATATCAGCAAATGGAAATTTTATAAAACATGTTTTCAATTCTCGGTAGACTTGTTTTTCAAATAGATCTGAAAGTGCATAAGAAAGTAATTTGATGACACACTGGTGCCTGATTTGTCAAAACAAACTACAGTTCTTGTTTTAAGAACTTTATATTTAGCCATGGATGTTAAAAATACTTTTCTTAGTACCCTATTAGAAGGTGGTTCTGATTATTTTTCTGTTAAATCAGGAGAGTAAGAACAGGACAGCACCACTAGTGTTTTTTTAATTTCATGTAGTGTGGTAGAAAATTCACTTCCAAAATAACAACAACTGGTTAGTGTGCAAACAATCATGTTATTAGTTCCAAAGCTTTCAGGTTTCAGTGGGTCACTGGTCTCATGCCCCCAGATGAATCCAAAGCAAGAGCTGCAAGGTTACATAGATCTTATGTAGAATGTTGATCAAGGACAATTTGAGCAGGTGTTTACAGCAACAGAAGATCTCAAATATAGAAAAAAATGTTCAATTTATAAGAAAAAAAGTTGGCCCCAAAGGAAGACAAAAGCATTACAGACACATTTCTTGAAAGCCTAAATCAGCGGTTCTCAACCTATGGGTCGCGACCCCATTTGGGGTCGATCGACCATTTCACGGGGGTCGCCAAGCAAGGCTGTCCGCCATTTTTTCCCCCTTTTCCGGCGGGTGCCTTACCTCCCTTGGGCTGGGCCAGCTGGTGGTCGGCCTGCTCCATCTCTGCCGCTTGCCAGCTACGCCTCGGCCGGCGCAGGGGGCGGAACCACGCATGCGTGGTGCTCCCGGGCAGGGAAAGTCCTCGACTTACGACCGGTTGGGTAGTCCTCGACTTACGACCGGTTTAGTCCTCGACTTACGACTGGTTGGGGGTCGTGGCATTAAAAAGGTTGAGAACCACTGCCCTAAATAAAAGCTTTGATAGATGAGTTGAGCCAAGATTTCACCAGTAATTTCAACAGACTACCCTGCATTTCCAGTGGAAGAGGGAAGAGATAAGGAAATGGCAGCATTTATCCTTGAATCATGTGACATTTCGAGGCATGAACTCTTATCAACAACTGCTGTGTTGTTTTCTTCTCTTTCAGGAAACCCAGCGCTTGCTGGCAGAACCTGTTCCTGGCATAAAGGCAGAACCAGATGAAAGCAATGCACGTTATTTTCATGTGGTCATTGCAGGGCCACAGGATTCCCCCTTTGAGGGTGGGACATTTAAACTTGAACTATTCCTTCCAGAAGAATATCCAATGGCAGCTCCGAAAGTACGTTTCATGACCAAAATTTATCATCCTAATGTAGACAAATTGGGAAGAATATGTTTAGATATTTTGAAAGGTAAGCATTTTGGAATCATTATTACAATGATACCTTCTTTTAGCACATTGTGAAGATATTCAGAAATTATTTCAGTGATTTCCTAAGATGGCAGGGGTGGGAGAAGGAGAGTGTCTTTGTTAGAAATGCTGCTGTAGTACCCTCTCACTTGCTTCCTCAGATAAATGGTCTCCAGCTTTGCAGATCCGTACAGTTCTGCTATCAATCCAGGCTTTGTTAAGCGCACCCAACCCAGATGATCCACTAGCAAATGATGTAGCTGAGCAGTGGAAGACCAATGAAGTCCAAGCCATAGAAACAGGTCTTGTATCTTCATTCTAGGCCTCTCTGGGGGATGATGGGAGGTTCAGAAATGTAAAAAATTAATTAATTTCAGGTTTGATACACATTTTATTCTGTATTTTTCTCAATTTCAGTAGGCCCACCCTTAATTATACCTTTGAAAGGTATAATTAAGAAGAAAATTTCTATTGGGACCAGTGTACAAGGCTTTCAAATGTTAGGTCTTCAGAATTAATTATGTTAAAATCATTAATGGCCATTGGAGGTTTTATTTGGAAACAGCAGATAATGAAGTGTGCAAGGATTTAACTTTTAATCTCCCACACTTAAGAACAGTATTTCTTCAAGATCTCTCTCTCTCTCTCTCTCTCTCTCTCTCTCTCTCTCTCTCTCTCTCTCTCTCTCTTTGTTTCTCTCTCTCTCTTTGTTTCTCTCTCTCTCTCTCTCTCGATTTGGAGAGAGTAGGTCCTCTATCTACACTTCATTTTTCCTTTCCTTTCCTTTCCTTTCCTTTCCTTTCCTTTCCTTTCCTTTCCTTTCCTTTCCATTCCATTCCATTCCATTCCATTCCATTCTAGATATGCATGCAAGCAGTTAACTTTTTTAAATAAAGGACTAATATCTGGTTCAGCATAATTTCTGCCTATTTCCTAGCCTCCATTGCTGAAGCGTACTTCCCAGCTAGTTTGTTAAGGATACTTGAATAAACATGTATACCAGAAAAAAAATTAGATAAATTACTCTTTCAAATGGTACTACATTAATGTCACAAATGAGGCACACTTATCACAACTAATTATGATAAATGCTGTATAACGGACTGTAGTAGTAGTAGTAGTAGTAGTAGTAGTAGTAATAATAATAATAATAATAATAATGATCAATTCATAAAAGAGGGAACTCATGGCATAGAACTTTTATTACATATGATTATTCTCAGCACTGATAATATAGTGATAAAAATGCTGTAACAGATTTTCACAAAATCAAATAAACGGGTTGGAACAAAGGGAATATATTTAAATGTCACTATCTTACTTTTTTGACTAATATATCTTTTTTTCCTTTGTTTTTACAGCCAGAGCATGGACTAGGCTATATGCCATGAATAATATTTAAAATGTGCTCTAAATTAGTGTGCATCACTTTTTCCTGTTCTGCCAAGACCTCTTCCTTTTTTGTTTTCACGTAATGGACAGAGTCTTAGAAAACTTTACAGAATAAAAACCCAGACATCAGTTCTTTGGTGATTTAAATGCACATTAGCAAATCTGTGTCTTGTCCTAATTCACTCCTGTTCTGCATGAGCAGAGGCTAGAAGTATCATCAGGATTGTTTGTGAAGTTGTTTAAAAGCAGTAGCACATCTCTGCTTTTAATGATTTTTTCCCATCATGAATTAAGTGTAAGCACTGTGAATGAAAGTAGTCAGGGTTAGCTGCAGGGGTTTTTGTTCAAATTGTGTGGGCTCTTCCTCCCTTTTTTATGGTGATGCTAATTGCATTGGTTAAAGCAGCTAACCAGTTATATTCTAGCCAAGTCTAACTTAGCTGTAGCTGGACAAGCTTGGTTGTTTGAAAAAAATGGGAACATTAAACATCCATTCACTAATATTGTGATTCTGCTGTCAAGTGTAAAAAATCTTCCTTTCAAGAAAAAGCTTGTGACCATTTTGTATGGCTTGTCTGGAAAATCTTCTGTAAATCTTATGTTTTAGTAAAATATTTTGTTATTCTACTTTGCCTTTGTACAGTTTGTTTTGATGTGTTCTTTTTACCCATTTCAATTGTGACAATCGCTTTTTTAAAAAAAACAAAGCTGGATTGAAACTGTTTGATTTCATCAACTTAAAAGCTGTAGTATAATCTTGGATTTTTTTTTCAACTTGTATTAATGCCTTACTAGTGTTCATAATATTTTTTGTTTTAGTGTTTTTAAAAAGCCTTTGATAATGTAATAGCTTATCAGAGACTTAAATAGGTTAGATGCATCATTGATGTTATGTACATGCAGTGTTAAGTACCACTAAAGCAGGAAGCTAGCAAAACAAACAGCAGTTTTGGGTGTGTATGTAACTTGTTTTCTTGTGTTAAGTATTACCAGGTATCAGACTATACATTTAAAGATAATTTGCATCTTTTAAAAATGATCCTGTGCATAGAATTAAACCCTACACTATGGTAAATTGGTTAAGATCTTTACGGCTAGCTTTGTTAAATCTGGTTTTATCTGCAATCCTTACACTACCATGTTTTTGTTCCATTTCTTAATTTCGAATATAGATTTTTTTTTTTTTAAAGCCATCATGTTAAGATGTAAAAAAAAAAAAAACCCACAGGAACAATGACCACATTTCTCACTCCCACACTTCTTGGAAGCTTCCTTTTCTTACCCTATGTCTTTGCCTTGCCTATCTTCTAATCTTTGTGCTTTCAATGTGGCCAATGTAATGCCAGTTGCCATGGATAATATCTGTTTTCTGGTTCAGGGGACAGTATTGAGATCCATAATTTTCCCATCATACCTATGCTAGTATCATCTGAGATTTCTATATAGAATATGGTGTATGTATTGTGCTCTTATGTAAGATAAATATCTATTAAAATCACATTTTCAACAGACAAATGCTTTTAGTGATGGTATTGTCCCCCGAGTTGATTGCATTATAGCATAATAAAAAGCTCATCTATTTTAGCAAGAGAGATTATCTTGAAATGGTTTTTCTAAAAACTGGCTTTAAAGCCATCTTAAAGTTATTTTAGATTCTGTATTAGATTACATCTGGGGTTTTAGTTGGTTCTTTCTGTATTATCAACGAATAACACCATTGTTGGAATACAGATATATATATATATATATATAATCTTACAATCTTTACAGATGTAAATTCTTCCATATTTTGTTGATAAACATAAACAATACATATTTGTAGTATAATGTAATTCTAAAACTATTAGTGAAATACATATCTGATTTTGACAATGTCTGCTATCTAATACATTTTGCTTTAGCTCGCAGTTGGATGATGATAACATTAATATATATTTTGTTTAGTTGGATATTCACATAGCACATGCCTTTGTATTGTTTATTTTGACATCCCCTTTGGCATTTTTCTGATATTCAAAATACTTCTACTGTGGATTTACTCTACTTTTTATTTATTTAAAGAACAGCTGAATTTTTTGTTTTCATATTACTTAGATTCTAAGATATAACCACTAAACTATATTTATTGGAAAACAAAATGCTATAAATAAAATTTGTCTTTAAAATCCCAGAAGCATTTTGACCTTAAATTAATTGTGAGAAATGGTTAATCAGAATTCTTAGTTTTCAAATGTATTGCATAATCCAGCCAGACTTAATTACGGGTTTCATTTGAAAGGTTTATATACTGATATCAGGTATTTGCTTGCAGAAAGTGCCACAAAGCTCTTCTGTGAATGCATAGGGTCACTGGCTTAAGTATATTTTGTTGAACTAAATGGGACTTAAAATACTTTGCATTATGCCCTCTCCCCTTTTCTTGCATGTAATAAAATACTATATTATGTATTCAGGTAACTTATAAGTCATAAACTTTGAAGCAGTTATCTTACTCTCTATTTTAAAGAGATGTGTGTACGTACAATTTTACATAGTATTTTGTTGGCAGTGTATATATTTCTGCAGAATATTCAGAATTCATTTATATACACTCTGTGTGTGTGTGTGTGTGTGTGTGTGTTGAACTCAAACATTCTATAGGGACAACAGTTAAAATTTTCAAGAAAGCCTCTCGTGGATTCTAGCTCTAAATGTTGACAAGTGAGGATTCAAAAAGCATAGATTTTTTTTAAAATTTTTAAATCTGAATTACATAACATTAAAACTTGCGGGTGAAAGACCTGGTCTACACATGAAGGTCCAATTAAACTGATTTATTGCTAAAAACCTATGCCCAGGAATCTTCTCAACTAATAGTCAGCACCTGGTTAGAGTTAGATAAGGGTCAACAACCCTCAAGGGGGGGAGTTGAATTTAATTTGCTTGTGGCTAAGTAGGAATTTTAGGCTGATTCCCCCTTTTTGAATACTTTATTTGACCAAGTGTGATTAAACACACAAGGAATTTGTCTCCAGTATAGAAGCATTCAGTGTACTTGCAAAGCAACAGAGAAAACAACAACAACAACAACAATAATATAGGAACTGCCTATATCAGTGATGGTGAACCTTTTAGAGACCAAGTGCCCAAAAACTGCCCCACCCTCTGTCCTGCCCCCACCCTGCCCCTCACCGTGCCAGTCCCGCCCCCACCCCTGCCCGCCCGCAGGACCACCCACTGCCTCCACGGCCCACCGCAGATCGCCCAGGCGGCCCTGCAGCGCCATGGCAGCCACGCCCTCCGCCCATGCCCCACAGCATCATCTGCGCATGATAGGGTATGAGGGTGGAGTCTTGTCCCTGTTGCCCGGCTGCCATGTCCTTGGCTCTGCTGCTCCGCGTGGGCTGTGCCCGGAAGCAATTTTCCTCTGGAGGGGTTGCTGGTGAGGGGGCCGTGGAGGAGGCGGGGCTGGGGCAACAGCACATGTGCCCACAGAGAGGGCTCCAAGTGCCACCTCTGGCACACGTGCCATAGGTTCCCCACCACTGGCCTATATACTCAGATGCTACCTTAACAGTTCTTAGGTCTCTGGTTAGGACTTGAACTGTTAAGTTTTTACCAGTCCCAGGCTTTGAATCAAATTGAAGATTAACAAAATAATAATAATGATAGTAATAATAATAATAATGATATACCAATAACAGGGGGAAGTAAAGATAATTTTCACTTCATGCCCAAGTTCTGCCATTACTTATCTTACAAAAATCAAATCCACCCTTCTTTTTTAAGTCCAGAAACATATTGTAGTTGAAGGTATTTGAAATTTATCTCTGTACATTGATTAAATTAATGATTTAATATCTGTTATCAAATTGTGCTGTGTTTTTCCTCTTTTGTCCAATCCAACTTGTGGAAGTAACTTACTCTAAAACAGTCATTTCATTTTTTCATTTTCATTTTATTATATTTATACCCCGCCCTTCTCCCGTAGGACTCAGGGCGGCTTACAGCCAGTTTAAAAACAGTTTAATACAGGCATGTGGTAGTCCTGGTAGATGTGCAATGTTCAGTTGCTGATTTATAAATAGTTCAAATACTATACTCTGGATATATCTGAGCTGAGTTGTCTAGTGGTGTTATACTGATGAGAAGGGTTGGATGATTCCATCCTCTACAAATAGGCCTTTGAAAAACTTAATGTTTCTTTTAAGATAGGGAATTTTAAGCAGAAAGATTGGGCCCTTCACTGAATTGAAGTAGATGTATTCCATATTATTATGATTCTAAAAACAAACAATATTTCTATTTAATCCAATAAACATTTATGAATTATAAGATTAAATTGAAATTATCATCTTCTTTACTAAGCCAATTCCCGTACTTGCAATACTTGAGAATGGAAATCCCTGAGAACACAGCACACACATACACATATATATGCTTCGCATGAATAAATTTTTTAGCTGACAAGTAAATAATACTTATGCCCTAAAGAAAATGAGGATTGGATGCTTTTTAAAAGAAATTTATTTCTAGTGCATTATGGTTTTATAAATAGTCTGATTTAGTTAAATCATGGTTATATGTATAATAATCCTTCGTGTACATTCCTACCATTTTATGGTTGTTTTAAAATGCCTGATAGGATCTGTTTGACATTTTTGACTGTAATGTTATGACATTGAAATAAAAGGAAGAGTGATTATTCATTATACAGTGAGCTTTTCATTGGAGAATCCCTCTCTTAAAAATAAGGCTGGCACTATCACATTAATTTTTGTTTCCTTTACACAGATATTTAAAAATGTAGATTTTCCCTAACCAGATAACTAAACTACAGAATTTCATTACCTCTTTATGTAATAGGCAGGAGCAAACAGTTGCAAATTTGACAAATGTTGGACATGTCAAAGGAGGAGAGTGATTAATTCACACCAGCCCATTTAAGCTGTCAGGAACAGGGCTTTAAAATAGTGTAATGCTTCTGTCAAAGTATATTTTCCAACTAAAGAGAGAAGCCATGTTAGTAGTAGCAATTAACTATCTGTCCTTTTCTTGTGCCCTCCCAAATGGGCAATCTAGAATGCCAGCCCAGCCCCAGATTTAAGCAGCAGGTTTTCTTGATAGAAGCTGGCTCCTATGTTTTCTATTTCTGTTGGAAGAGATGGCTCAACAGGCAAATCAGCTATTTTAAGGCTGGGCCTCTTTATGAACAGTTGGTAGAGTTTAATAGTTTTTATATAACACTCCCTTTTGTGTTGTTTTCTCTTTGTTATCAGCTTGCTTTCACTTTTTCCCATGCCCTTCCTTGCCTTTTCCTGTTAAAACCTTTATGCTCATCCAGCAGTAAGTCTGAAAATATTCTCTGGTAAGTCTTACTCCCAAGAAGGCTGGGGTTTTTCCTTCACATATATGTGGAAGAAATATCTATCACCTTTTTAATCAGTTGAATCATTACCTGTTTATAGTAGTAATTCACTGGGATTCATGTTTAATGACTGTGTTTACTTATTTTCTGGAAGCCACCATTTGATTTGATGCTGAAACACCAGTGTGATTTGTCATTATCACTCGGACCAGTTTTGTTGTGTTTGAAACTGAAGTTTGTACATAGATCACTTTAGATAACAGGATTATAACTTGGGAGATACTATGATTGGATCTTCTACTGGACTCTGAAGCATTTAAAATTTTGAATAATTCAGATACAGCGATCCCATATTTGCTTTCAGTTTGAAAAAGGATTAAGGTTCAGCATGGTCTGTGAGAAGTCTGTTACCTTAGGATGCCACCTTTACAAGGCCATCATACGATAGGGCAGTGTTTCTCAACCTTGACAATTTTAAGGCATGTGGACTTCAACTCCCAGAATTCCACAGCCAGCAATGCTGGCTGTGGAATTCTGGGAGTTGAAGTCCACATGCCTTAAAATTGTCAAGGTTGAGAAACACTGCGATAGGGAAAGAAGGCTGAGCAAAGCATGCTTAGCTGATTTGTGTGTTGTTTGAACTCCATTAGATTTATTTGTAAAATGAAGAGTTGAGTTCTCAAATAACTTTATATTCTGAAGTTGAGTATGAATATGACAAGGGGAGTCCATGGCTTGCTGACAGTACCATTTTCTTACCTTATTTTACTGCTTCATAAAGAAAAATATTTAGAGTTGACAATCATTAATCTTGATCCTAAAAATTAGAACAAGGAAGTTTATACCACAATCTATTTTTTCACTCTATGTTGCAATGTATGATAAACTGTAGGGATAACTTGTTTGTTTTTTAATGCTCGGCTAGAACAGTTTTCATTCTGAAGGCATGAGGGAAACATGACTATTCAGAAATAATATGAGCTGAGAAGTACTGAGAAGAAGAACATCATGGCTTCAAAATCTAAGCGACTGGTTTGGACAAAACTCAGCAGCACTTTTTCGTGCGGCTGCTGATAAAAACAGGATCGCCAACATGATCACCAACGTCAGATAACGGATATGGCACAAGAAGAAGAAAGAGAAGTACTACAAATACTCTTGGCTAGGAATTCTTGAAGGAATAGGCAGAAGAATGTTTCAGTGAAAGCTTAATTCTCTACTACTGTTCCAGTTGTCAGCATATTGATTCTTGCTTATAAACATAATTATAAACATTTTTTTCTTTACCTGGGGACCTTCATATTTAATTGGGTGGTCTACCTGAGTCCATAATTGGTGAGCAGGACAATTCTTCACAGTAAGTGTAAGAGCTTGATTATTAGTAAGTGCAGCTGACATGAGAGTGATATATTACTTTATTATTCCTAAGAATTGTTTATAGCACTCTACAAAGCTGGCCAAACAGTGCAGTTAATGAAAGCTAGGTAGTGACTGACAAGCAAGAACTGGGGTGTCAAACTGTTGACCCGCGGGCCGGTTTCATCATATTGAAGCCGTGTCCACCCCATTGCCAGCAATTGCCCCATTGCTGGCAATGCAAATAGTGTCGCGATACGTCGGGACATGTCACATGGTGAGTTTGACACCCGTGAGCTAGAAGGACTAGTCCACATAGCTGCCCTACAAAAATCTATTAAAGTCTTATGATTCTAGTGCTGTTGATGTTGCAGGCTCTCAAGAGAATGGTAATATCTAGGCTTGTTTCTGTGTGGCAGCATGCTTATTGTGTAGTTAATAATGTGAAGCCAAATAATTCGGCTTTCTGGTTTTTAGAGTATACTTCAAGTATATTCTAAGTACCTTGTGCATTATTAGTTTGTGGTATATAAAAACTTCCAAGCTAACATGTTGAGGCCATGGTCTCTGCATCAATCTCTTCTATAGATTGATGACATGATTTGTACTTTTGATTATTTTTGGAGATGATTTTTGGTAAGTTCGCAAGTTTCAGCCATCAGCATAGGAGCTGCTTCTTTTCCTCCAGAATTTTCAGTCATATATGCATTCTGTTATGTATGTACTTCTGGTATAGTAGTAGGAACTACTATAGCTGATGTGAATGAGGACAGACTCATGGCACTGTCTGCAGTTTTCACATTCAAGACATGAAGATGGCAGGCAAGACAAGATGCTGTGAATCTATTTTCATTTGCAACAATTACAGTAGGTCCTATTGCCATTCTCCCTGTTTTTTTTTTCATTCTTGTGACAAAGTTTTTGCTTCTTTGTGCATCCAGACTACAGATATAGTTTAGGTCTCTGAAATCAGCTTGTGAGGAAGAAGTCACAAAAAGAGTTGTTCTAATAGCATATGTTGTGTACTACCTATGCGTAGTAGTGATGGCCTACATAGCATTCCTTGGCATTTTTATTCCTAAATGATACACACCTTTTTGTTTTCTCTAGTACTCTAGGGCCCAATTTGTCACCTGCATCCATCAATCAGTGGAGCTACTCTATAAAGTAGATCAAAATTGTTTTTTAACGTTTGCATTGTTAAGGCTAGAACACAGGTTGTCCTGGGGTTTGTTGTTTGGAACATCAGTGAAAGGTAATTTGTTAATTCCCTGGAGGAAACAAAGGTGCCAAAGGCTGGATAAGGATTTCTACCTTGATCTGGATTTATATTTTTTGAACACTGCAATGATCTCTACATTTGATCACTGTTAGTATCAGGGAACCACCAGCTTTCTTTACATTGTTTGCATACAAGGTTTTGTGAATTTGATCACATCCCAGTATTTGACCCATAACTTCCAACCTGTTTCTAATATCTGAAGCCATGTTGGCTCTTGGCAACAAACTGGATGCTGGCTATGGGTGAGGTTCAAGAATTTTGAGATGCTGACTAGCTTGTTTTAGTCCTTTTTCAAGTGTCTTGCTCCCAGTGGTACCTCTTGGAGTAAAGCTTAAGTCCAGAGCACTGAGATTTTGATATTTGAGTTTGCTGTTGTGCTTGCCCTGCTGCCTATTGGCCTGTTGGCTACCTGAATCTGAGGAAGACCCCTTCCAGTAGTAGGTTTGTCTATGATCAGCAGAACTTTTTTATTATTTTTTTTTGCGCAAAGAGATTCAGCTTGCTGGACAGAGCAAGTTCTTAGTTTTTCAGGATTCATCTACTCCTTAATGCCCAGATTAGTGAAGAATTTGGAAAAGGCTCCAGGTTCAGAAGCAAATACTTAAAGAGATAGCATAGTAATATAATTGTGGCTGCCTTTTCAGCTTGAGGATATTGTCTTTTTGCCAGTGGTACTGATACAACATTAAAGAGACTTCTGTGAAAGGTTGGAGATGCTTCTGATCTACACCTCCATCCTCACTCAGATCCTATTAGTTCCTAAATGTCTCTTTCCAGAAAAAAGGTAAAAAAATAAAGGGAAATCCAAATTCCCCAAAATAAATAGTTCTGGAATAACTTGGCTCTTTTCCTTACAAGTCCAGAGGTTGAGGGAAACCAAATTAAGTTTGTTGCTGAGACTGTGCCCAATTCAGTTGTCATTGTAGAGATTGTTGCATGGTCTTTGCTGTTGCTTGAACTTACTGTCCTGTGCCCTTATTTTTGTATAGCGATTTTGACTTTATTTCCTCTTGCCATTTTGTGGTGGCGGTGAGGAGACAAGACTGTGGATGAATACTAGAAGTCCACAATGAGACAAATCAGCAACATGAGGCAGATGATCTGAATGGGTCTCCCCCTTTGTGCTGGTATAGGGCAAGTGTTTTTTTAGGCTCCTGTGCCCTTTTGTCTGAATGCAGATTGTCGAAAGGCCTCTTTTCAATCAAACTCCAAACATTACCTCATTGACACTGTAGATCAGGGGTGTCAAACTGCTGGCCCATGGGCCGGATGCGTCACGGAGAAGCCGCGCCCACCCCATTGCCGGCAATGGCAAAACTGTCCCGAAATGTTGCGCAACGTCATGTGATGTCACGAGTTTGACATGTCTGCTGATTATTAATTAGCCTAGCTCTCCAGATCAATCTTCCTCTTTATCTGATCAAACTGCAAGTGCTGTATACGAAGCCTTGAACATTCTGTAAGCAATACAGAATATTCATGTGCAGTACGTAACTAGAAGTATAGGAATTTTTTTTAGCTAAAATGGCAATAACACAGTTTGGGTATCTGATCTGGTAGTAAATTTCTGAACAAGAAAATGGCATATTTTTAAGCAAGTGCAAACAACAGGGCATCATTCCTAAAGGACAGAAAGCGAAGAATAAGCAAGTGCAAACAACAGGGCATCATTCTTAAAGGACAGAAAGCGAAGAATATTTTCTACATACTACACTACAAAGATTATTGTTATACTCCTTCTAAGGGCACTTGGTGAGATGAACTTTCATGAGCTCATGAAAACTTAAGCCTTTTAATAAAACATGCTAGTCATTGAAAAAGTGGTTACCAGGCGCCTGATACTTTGTATGCATAGACCAAACTTGGCTCTCCCCCTGCAAAGTTTATAATGAGAAGCACTTTCGGTAGATGAGAATTTGATTAGAACTTAGTATTTGTGGATTTTAGATCTAGTGAAGCACTGCTTAATCATGGCACTAAACTTTGTAAAAAAGGAACAGCAGTCTTTGGAAAGTGTTTTATTTTTTATTTGAGGTTTCTTTCAGATATAAAAAGTCAAAATTCTTACATCAGTCTTTAAAAGAAAGTCATGCTCAGCTCAAAAAGTTTACAACTTGAATTGTAGTGTTTTCTCTGTGTGTACGTACACTTTCAGGAACACATTGAACAATTGTTTCAAACATTTTAATAGCTTTGGTAGCTTGCAGTAAATACAAGATTTTAACTTTTTGATTCTTGTTGCTCTTACACTGCTTATAAGACCTGTTCCCAGCTACTTGTTCTCTATAACAAACTTTTGTACATGAAAATCCAAATCAATTTCCATTCCTCTCTCTGGGAGACTAAATGCATGTCACTAAAGAACAAGTTTTGTTCCACATCCTAGCTCTACAAGAATATTTCAATACTTTGACAATTTATAGAAAACCATGCTCTTTTTATTAGTTATAAAAGGTTTTATCTTGGCAAGAGGTCTTTGCTATTATATCTGACATACCTATTGCCCTGCCTATACCTGCAAATTAGTACAGTTCAGTTAAGGGTTACTTTGGATTCAGTTTAGAAGAGGTGCTTTGGAACGTTAAGCTGAACACTTGTCTGGCAACTATATATTTTTCATAAATCAATTTCAAAGCACTGCACAGCCTGCAAATTATAGATTTAAAGAATGTTAACTTTATTCAATGAGCTTGTCAATTCAGGAAATTGAACAATGGAAATTTCTTATCCTGTGTATCATGTTACAAGAGAGATATCGGAAAACTGAGGAGGGTATAATTATTTTAAATTGCATAGGCTAAAGAGATCTGTACATCAGTGTAACTATGTGGCACGGCAGCCTGAAGTATTTATAAGCAATCACCTTTGATTTAATTAGCATAAACTGTACATTTTTACATTGTATGTAACAACAGAAAGCAAAATAACCATGCATCACTAATGGGCGGTTTCTATTAGCTTAGATTATATTCCAAAAATGTTGAGATGAAGCTGTTAAGAATTACAGATTTGGCTTGCTATTCTGTTCATCACTATGATAATGTGAGACATTTTCTCACTTTTACAACCATATGGTCAATAAACTACTGAATAATAAATAGAAACGTGGGTCTGAACAGCCAGGTTAGGATTGTACATTACTTATAACTAATCACTTCCCCATTCCAGTTAACACAAGATTTTTGTATTAAGTCTGCATTCTTATTTTGACTTTACATGGGGCTATTTGAAATTGATTGTGGCCTATTATTCCCACCATCACCTAAGTTACTAAAATTTCAAGGTTTTTACCTATGGCAGAACTTCATATCAATCCTCTTATTACTGCTATTTAGATTCATCTTAAATGAAAACTCTCAACTGTTCTTATATTTTACAGATGTTCCTTATTTAAATTCATCCATATGGCACATTATTTTCATCTTACTAGAGGAAGTTATATATTTTTTTTAAAATGCAACAGTAAGTGGTTATTTCATAGCAGCATTACATAGTGTGCAATCCCCACCTGTTGTTAGGCATAACTGTTATCCCTTTAACAGCTGTGTAATAAAATAACAGAAAAATCTGAAGATATATTAAAGAAATTGAGCTATTGAAATTCCTGCTTGCTATGTCACTATTAAGACATGAAAGTTATAGGTGGCAACCCAAATGGGTGAACAATAGTATTTACATTACATTTACTTTCCACTTTACACTTTACATCTGTTGAATTATTTACAGTTAATTTATGTTACATATAAAGAATGAGAAAAGAGAATTTTTTACAACGGAAGTAGTTGTTTACCTCAACCAAAACTCTTGTCTTTACAGAAAAATGGAAATTTAGTGTAGATGCTTTAAAACAAATCGTGAAATTACAACTTGTTACTGTTTAGAGTAAAAACATGCATGCTTTAGTGGCAGATATGAAAACATTTCAATGTTTTGATATGATCTGCTTGCCCCTTTAACCCTTCCAAATAATATGATTCATGTAATCTATAAAATGACTGAAAAAAGTTGGAATGGTCTCCAGTAATTAAACCTGCTGGAACTGCAAAGAAAGTTTGGCAATAAGTAGCAAAAGTGGGGAAAAAATGGCATTTTGTGATATCTGCCTATTTGACCAAAATCCTTAATGAGCAATATGAAGAACCGATAAAAGTTAAAACACCATTGATATGCTGATTTTTCTATGAAACAATTTAAAGGAGGAAGCTTAACACTGAAGGCACTTTGTTGGTTTCATGCCTTAACTCCTCCAACTAATGTAATTTTGACCTTGAGAAACAACGATGAATGGGATAAAGCAATATAATTATTTGAAAAAGTTTAAGAAACTGAATTAAGTTAAATGTCAAGTTTCAAATTCACTCTTTGAATTAGGTACTATGTTTAAAAATGAAAAAGGACCATTTAAGGCATCTTTAAAAATCCCTGTATGGCTTTGATTTGCCAAAATACATTGCTAAAAAGTAAAGAAAAATGACTGAATATAAAGTATTCATGGACTCAAGATTTTGGTTACAATACACACAGCCACAGGATCACTAATACATTTCCACTTGTGATGGAAGAACATGAAAAAGTAACTCAGAATTTATCTTATAGTAGTAGATGGTAGCCCAGAAGTTTGTGCTGAAGTAACATAGAGAGAACTATTATCAGGGTGGGAAGAAACTACAGGATTTCCATTGGTGGATGGACACCCAAGTTTCAATTTTTCCAAATACTCTGCATGTACAGGCTTATGACACTGAAGGACCTTGATTGCATCCTCAACTTTAAACCATTCTCTCTTCCTTCCTGTGAGGATAGAAAGATAATATTTTAAGGTTCAACTTGTTTGAAACTTATCACTAGTATTATAACTTGAGTCATTTAGGTGAGATGAGTGGTGTAGAAATTCATTAAGTAAACAAACTTCTGAAGTTCCTTCATTTCATTATTTAACAAGTTGCATATAAAAATATGAGTTAAAACACTCCAGAAATTTCAGATTTATTCTTAAAATACATTCTGGGTAAGACCAAGATAACACAGTCTAATACAGGTAGTCCTCAGCTTGCAACAGTTCATTTAGTGATCAAAATTATGACAACATTGAAAAAATGAGTGATGACTGCTTTTCACACTTAAGACTGTTGCAACATCCCCATGGTCACATGATCAAAATTCAGACACAGCAAATTGACTCATATTTATGGCCAATGCAGTGTCCCAGAGTCATGTGATTACCTTTTGCAACTCCTAATAAAAGTCAATGGGGAAACCAGATTCATTTAACAACTGTGTTACTAACTTAAGAACTGCAGTGATTCAATTAACTGAGAAAATCATAAATGGGGCAAAATTCACTTAAATGTCTTGCGTAGTAACAGAAATGTTGGGCTCAATTGTGGTCGTAAGTTGAGAACTACCTGTATTCCACAGAACATGATGGCCAAAAAAAAGAGAAGCTTTCAAAAAGTTATCAAACTTGCTTATGAGATACCTAGATCTTTCCATATTCCTGAGCAGGTTTATATTCTGTATGACTCTGGCTTCAAGATCCATAGCCATTGATCAGCCAATCCTATTTAGACTCTTTTAAAACTTGCTGATAGTCATGAAATGACTGGATATATACTTTAATAGTATGCTGTATAAATATGTGTTTATTATAATGAATTTCCCTACATTTAGGTTTAACAGATAATTAGTTCCAATATTGAGAAGAAAAACTTCAGTCCTTTTATTATTATTATTATTTCTGTCTTTTGCCCTTTTATTCCCAAGTAATGTTCTGAATGGCTAATGTCATTTAATAAAGAAATGACCTAAGACAACAGTAAAAGGTAGAGCTGTTTGCTGAATGACTGGCCAGTATAGGTAGTCCTCAAGTTAAGACTATAATAGAGCCTGCCATCCTTCTCTCCCCAGTGCATTTGTTAAGTGTTAAACAAATGCACAGATCTTTAAGTGGAGTTCAGGGCTGGGGGAACTCCTGGGAGACCTAGACCTCAGACCTCCCCCATTCCGAGATACTCCATGCATATCTATGCTCCACTTCACAACCCTTGGGCGTCTGATAGCCTGGCCCGCTGCACATCTGTCTTATGAAGGAGAAATGACGAGAAATGATAATGCTGGACACACTTGCCTTTCCTAATTCTGCCCCTGCCATGCCAAGGTTGTCTGCCTTTCTGGGGCAAAAAAAAAAGAACCAGCTCCCTAGCCTTTTGCAGCTTTCTGCCCCATCAGTTGGCCACTGAAAAATTCAACTCCAAAAGTTTAGCTGACTACACAGACTTGTGCAACAAAATGGAGGATGCTGGGCCTTTGCAAGTTTTAGCTGTTTGCCTGATTGCCTGCAGAGACAGTCTATAGTCTAGCCCAGGGGTAGGCAACCTTGGCTCTTTTATGACTCGTGGACTTCGACTCCCAGAATACCTGAGCCAGCATGCTGGCTCAGGAATTCTGGGAGTCGAAGTCCACGAGTCATAAAAGAGCCAAGGTTGCCTACCCCTGGTCTAGCCTTTACGAAGTCCTAGCTGAATTCTACAGGTGGACAATTAAAGCCTGCAAAGACCAGCGTCCTCCCCTTTGTTGCACAAGTCTCTAGTTGTCTAAATTTGGGGGATTTTCAAATTCCAGGGGAAAAGTTGCAGAAAGATTTTTTTCTTGCTTGCTTCTGTTCTCTATTATTTACCATGGAGTTAAGATAAGGTGTTTTTTTTAAAAGGGATAGAGATTGGACAGCAGAGGCAGGGAGTTTAGTTTTGCAACTAATTTTGGGGAGGGGGGGGAAGGAGAAGAAAGATCAACAACTGCTCCCTCCCAGCTTTTGTTTTCTTTATTGAAGAACTATGGCTTTCTGGGGGAGGGAGGGGCTTAAACCAAGGGGAAGATTTTGAGAAGCTCATCCAGAAGCCGCCTTTGTGCACACAGAAGCTGGCTTCCTAAAACCTTGCAAAAGGCAGGAGAGGTGTTGAACCTCCTACTGGCCAGCTGATGGGGCAGAAAGCTCTGAAAGCAGCTGCCATTTGCACAAGGAATTGTTGGGGTGCTGAAAATGGCAGCTGCTTCAAGGAGAGAGGCAGGGGAGCACTACAGCATCCCCATGGTCTGTCATAAGGACAAATGAAGTGGGAGCACTGTAGCCCTTATCCTTGAAACAATGTTTTAAGTAGTTTTGGGGTGTTGGTCGTAATTTTGAATAGTCATTAAGTGGCTTGTCTTTCTCAAGGACTACCTATACAGTAAATCCTAACCATATGGTTAGGATTTGCTATGTATTTACTATATATATTTATTATATTCTATTAAGAAACACCTAGCAATATATATATATATTATTTATACTGTACACACACACACACACACACACACACACACACACAGCTCTTAAATGTATCATCATCAACAATAAGAAAGAGCCTGCAAAAATTATATAATCTACAAAATTCTAAGAAAACCTGATCAGTTTGTTTTCAAGGGTTTTTTTTGACTGTGTCAAAACACACACTTTGCTCACTGAATTTTTCTAAACTTCTTTCAATGTTCTATTTTTTCCTTATGATTCTAGTGAATTTTTATGCCCATATTTTGCAAGTCAGCACACTTATTTATGTGAGACCCATTCAGTACATTTGGAAAAATCCTTCAGAGTACTAACGGTAACACAATGCCCCCTTTAAACGACTTAGTATCATCAGCAAATTTGGTCAACTTATTGTTTGCCTATAAACTTAGATAATTTGTAAGTAAGTTTTACAAAAAAAGTAAACAAGAACTTTTTCACAGTATTTTGTTATACTTTTTAAATAGAAGTATTTTTTACTTTAAAATTTTAAATTTTAATATATTTAAGAAAACCTTAATTGTGAGAATCAAGGCTATTGCTTGCAAGCTGGCAAAATCTTCATCTCTATATATGAAATGTTTGTGTATATCTTAGCATCTTAATGAATACGGATCTTTAACATTTGGAGTTATAAACAGACATCATGTGAAAAACTAAGCATTTGGGCTGCATATGATTTAGGTTGTTGATTTGCTCCCTTGTCAGTAACATACCTATGTACTCCACACACACACAGAAAGTATGTTTACAACATAAATGACATGGTATTGCAACTTGAGCGGACATTTCCTAAAAATAACATTTCCTAAATATAACATTCTAAAAACACTTTGTTTTAAAAGTTTAGCATATATAAGGCAGAAAAAGTCTTGCCTATATTTACTGAATCTTCCCAGTCTTCCAGGATTTCAGTCACTGTGAGAACATAAACATAAGTCCTATGCTTCCGGTCTTGATTCTGCTTTAGTATGAAAAAAGATAACAGAAATACGTTTAATTTACATTTGCAATATCAGAGATGTATTAACATTATTTACATCCCATTTCTCCATAGTAAACAGTACTCAGAGTGGTTGACATTCATGAATTAGCATAATTCCAAAAAAGCAACATTACATCTGAATTTGTATCAGGATACTGTATAATATGTAGCTTTTAGCTGGTAGGATGCAGTTTTGATATGATTAGGAATCTAAGCTTTCATAGAACAGTTATGAGCATGCTTGGGATACAATGAATTGGGGCTGAACTTGTTGCATATTACCAAAATGTGCCAAAATTGTGTGATGTTTTTAATTTTAGTAATGAGTGCTGCATGTTGCACCAGTATGATTAAAGACAGGCCTAATAATTACTACAGCATTTATGAGCCCCTTTGGTCAAAGCCATAGAAGACTGTGACTGCAAGCATAAGAAATGTTAAACAGCATAAATTAACAAATGAAAAAAAATAGGTAGGTTGAATTTTTATGAGACTAAAAGAAATGGGAAGAATAAACCTGAATGATACTGACCCATCTCTGTATGGAACAGAGTTGATGAATATATGTTGGAAGGTGATGGCATAACTGTCATCATGAATGACAGGATTGTTAAGATGTTATATAGATTACCTGATGTATATACAAAAACAGAAATCCACAGGTTGGTGATAATTACAAGTTAAGGCCCAGTGAGAAATCATAATGGAAGAGCAATGATAAGTTCCATGCAACATTCTGAGGAAATTATATAATGTTAGAACAGAACAGAACAAAGCTAGAGGTCTTCTAGATCAGGGCTTTTCAACCTTTTCACCCATTGTACCACTTTTAGGATATGTCAATATCCGAGTACCACCTGTCGCCTAGCAAGGTGTCAAAAACTTGATGACCAAAAAAAAAAAAAAAAAGGAAAAAAGTGATAAAGTACAGGTAATCCTCGACTTACAATAGTTCACTTAGTGACTGTTCGAAGTTACAATGGCACTGAAAAAAGTGCCCCCCAAGCCACAGCCAAGCAAGACACCTGCCTACCCACCTGGCGGCGCTCTTCCTCCTGTCCAAGGTTTTCATTGTTGTGAGCATTTCTGTTGGGGATTGGCACCGGGGGTGGGGTGGGGGGTGTTTGGTTTTTATTCCCCCCCCCCCGTCTGCTGGGTGGTTGCAGCAGGTTTTGGTCACTTCACATGACCCTGGGACACTGTGAGCGTCATAAATATGAATCAGTTGCCAAGCATTTGAATGTAAATCACAAGACCCTGGAGATGCTGCAACATTCCAGCTGATCGGCACTTCTTCTGGGGTCAGCAGAAGCACCAGGATCAGTGCTGCTTTCCAGCTGATTGGTGCTTCTTTAGGATTCAGCAGAAACACCAGGATCAGTGCCAAGCTCCAGCTGGAGCCTGGCGCTGATCCTGGCGCTTCTGCTGAGCCCTGACAGCCCTGCAGCCCCAGCCATCTCTCGCTCAGGTTTGTGTAATGCTGCCACCGGTTCAACCCATTCCCCTCCCTCGCTACCACTTTTCTAGGATGGCCGTGTACCATCTGCCAGGTGCCAATGTACCACAGGTGGTACCCGTACCACTGGTTGAAAAGCCCTGTTCTAGTCCAGCCCCCTGCTCAAGCAGGAGAACCTATACCATCTCAGACAAGTGACTGTCCAGTCTCTTCTTAAAAACCACCAGTGATGGAGCACCATGATTTCTGAAGGCAAGCTGTTCTACTGGTTATTCACTGTTCTAAGTGAATATAATAGGGTGGTGGGCAGTTTAATTAGATCAGGGCTTTTCAACCTTTTCACCCATTGTACCACTTTTAGGATATGGCAATATCCGAGTACCACCAGTTGCCTAGCAAGGTGTCAAAAAGTGATGATCAAAAAAAAGGAAAAAAGTGATAAAGTACAGGTAGTCCTCGACTTACAACAGTTCGCTTAGTGACTGTTCGAAGTTACCATGGCACTGAAAAAAGTGCCCTCCAAGCCACAGCTGAGCAAGACACCTGCCTGCCCATCCGGCCGCGCCCTTCCTCCTGTCCGAGGTTTTCATTGTTGTGAGCATTTCTGTTGAGGATTGGCAGCGGGGGTGGAGTGGGGGTGTTTGGTTTTTATTCCTCCCCCCCTCTGCTGGGTGGTTGCAGCAAGTTTTGGTCACTTCACATGACCCCGGGATACTGTGACCGTCATAAATATGAATCAGTTGCCAAGCATCTGAATGTAAATCACAAGACCCTGGAGATGCTGCAACATTCTAGCTGATCGGCGCTTCTTCTGGGCTCAGCAAAAGTACCAGGATCAGCGCTGAGCTCCAGCTGATTGGTGCTTCTTCAGGGCTCAGCAGAAGCACCAGGATCAGCGCCAAGCTCCAGCTGGAGCCTGGCGTTGATCCTGGCGCTTCCGCTGAGCCCTGACAGCCCAGAAGCGCTGATCAGCTGGAAAGCAGCACTGATCCTGGCGCTTCCGCTGAGCCCTGACAGCCCTGCAGCTCCAGCCGTCTCTCGCTCAGGCTTGTGCGGTGCTGCCACTAGTTCAGCTCATTCCCCCTCCCCTGCTACCATTTTTCTAGAATGGTTGCGTACTACCTGCCAGGTGCCAATGTACCACAGGTGGTACCCGTACCACTGGTTGAAAAGCCCTGAATTAGATGACTTAAGTGAGTGGATAAGAAGACAAAAGTATTAAAAACGGGCGGTTTAGAGGCCTTACAAAAGAGAATGAGGATTTTTTTTGGGTCAATATTTGCTTAGGAAAAAGTTTAAATGTGGCACAGGCATTTGAAAAAAAAAACAGACATAGGAAGAAATGAAAAAAAAAACCTAATGTGAAAGAATGACTATTGAAAGTATGTGTCCTATATAAAGAAAACAAATTTCTATGTACAAAAAAATAAGAGAGATGAAATGTTAAGATAAAAAGGAACTAAGAAATATTGAAATGAATTATTTTATATATATAGGAAATAGTAGATATAATGGAATGGAAATAAATGCTATAAATGTTAATGTTCAGAAAAATGATTATGAAAAATATGTCAAACATATTGTAAGGTTGTAAATATAGTGTAATATAAAAATGTTAAAATATGTAGTGGTTTTTGCTTATAGAATAGCTGTGTTACTAGTTTATTAGGTTGTGAAAAATATTCCTTGTCTGATAATTGTGTGATGAGAAAGAATGACGTTCTTCCAAAAAGAAAAGTAAAAAATCCGAATCCAAAAACTACAGTAAAATTAGTTTGTCAAGTGTGCCTGACAGAATTCTGGCTGAAAGGGTAAAAGAAGGGAGACTAAACAAAATTGTACCAGTGTACTGAAACTTTATATTGGGCATATGATGTGCATTCATATATTTGTTCTTGAAAAGGTAACAAGAATTATATGAAAATGAGGATATAATAAAAAAAAAAATAGGCATGGCAGGGAGTAAGACATGGATGTGTGATTAGAGCTTGACACTTTAATAAGTCAATAAAATGCTTGTGAGGTTAGAAGTGTATTGGCTGAGTACATGAATACAGCATTTAACATAAATGTTGGTAGAAAGGTAGTGGATATTATGTGATTTGATGCAAGGAATGAATATTTGTCAAAAGAAGCGGAAGTAGCAAAACTGGTGTATATAACAGGATATTTTTGTCCACTTTGTTATCTGGAAGAGAAAACTGAGTGTAGCTAAAGAAACATAAAAGCTGAATACTGTGGAAATGAAGTACTTAAGCAGAATGTATAGTGAAACAAGAAAAACATAGGTAAAAATGAGAACGAAGTCAATGCTCTGAATATAAAAGTGTGACCAGAATGAAAGAAGTATGTTGATATACAGGTAATCTTTGACTTACAACCACAACTGAGCCCAAATTGTGTTGTTAAGTGAGACATTTGTTAAGTGAATTTTGACCCTTTTTATGACCTTCCTTGCTACAATTAAGTTAATCACCGCAGTTGATAAATTAGTAACCCAGTTGTTAAGTGAATCTGGCTTCCCTATTGACTTTGCTTGTCAGAAGGTTGCAAAAGGGGATCATATGATCCCGGGATACTGCAACAGTCATAAATATGAACCAGTAGCCAAACATCCAAATTTTGATCACACGATCATGGGGATGCTGCAAAGGTCGTAACTGAAAAAAAAGTCACATTTTTCAGTGCCATTGTAAATTTGAACAATCATTAAAGGAACTGTTGTAAGTCGAGGACTACCTTAGTTTAATCACACAGATGGAATTATTGAGAAGTGAAGGCCAAAGAAATCTATAATTGAGGGTGAAGGAATTGAGAAGAAAGGGACTGAGAAAGTCATGGTTGTATGGAGTTAATGAGATTTTCAGAAAGAGAACTTAGAAGTTTAAAGAACAAAAAATAAATGTATGAAACATTGTAGGGCAAAGATAATTTGTAAAGATAAAAACATATGGAGAGGTGAATAATGTAAGTGCAATCTGGATTTAACTATTTTGTGTTCTTTTATCTCAGATCTTCAATTTATTTTGCTATTTCTTCCTCCACTTCTGCCCCTTTACGTAATACTGCTCACCCTAATCCCAAAGGAAATAATGTGATGAGAATGTACATACAGTGTAACAAAATATAGTCGATATGATTGATGTTAATGGCTAACAGTCATTATAGAAACAAGGTAACAAACTAGAAAAAAGCAAAATTATAATATTATAAAAGACTAGAATGAGTCTGCAATACTAAAAGTAATATTAGTTTTCCTTGTATGCTTGGAAAGAGAAATATAAATGCTACAAATATGGTTCTGCTTTATCTACTGGCTTTTATTGAATTTGCAAATAGTGGTCTACGGGATTTAACAGAACATGCTATGTCCAGGAATTGCACAAAAGTTAATTATCTCTGTTGTTTTCACAGCAAAACTCTTCACAAATGCAAAAATCCCTTTCCTTGACGTTTTAAAGCAACTTTATTCTGTTTTGAAAGCTGCCCTCTTTTGTGGGCGTGTATGTCTATACCAGACACTTCCACTGGGACTGCCAGCAAAGCAAAGCAGCCATGGAGGCATACAAGCATGGACAACCTTGGACTGCAAATCTTCTAATAGCTATGTCTACTTTACCCAAATGTTTATAGAAGTGCTTTCTTTAAATATTCTCATTGCTTTTCAGTGGAGGTAGTAATGATTTCAGCCTGAATTTCAAAAATAACAACTTTGTAAACTGGAGAAAGCAGTATCCCATAAATACTAGATATCTTCTCATTTTTGTATTATGATATTTGCTCCATTGCTAAATCTGATTTTTAAGAAGTCCAACTATTTAAATTATCAATTCTTCACTCAAGTAATGTTAGATGTGTTTCCTCCTGCCCCTAATAAGTACAACTACGCACTAATTTTCTAGAATATGTTCCCAAGAAAAATTTAAAAGGCTCACCTCAAATATTCCCAACAATCTGCCAAGTTTTCCTTTTACTCCAGCCTGCAAGAAATAAGGCAATCAGACTTTGTCAAAAAATAAATAAATTATAGACAATCCTTGTATTCCTACAATATAACTTCTAGGAGGGATGTAATTGTGGGGAGGGAAACCACCTTCATTTCATAATTCTAGTAGTTAGGTTCAATTTAGATACAGAACTTTCCAACAAAGGTTCCTGTTTAATTATTTTCATAGGACTTGCATGCAGNTATTATTGAGAAAAACATTTTGATTTCTGTATCTTGTAAAATCCACTGGCACTATCATAAAGGAATATTATACATCTAGTAGCAATGTAGTATTTTCATTCAGATGAGTCTAGCATGTAACTATTTTACACTTATGGACTGGAAAAGGGATGTAAGAATGATTCTTTCTAGATGTATGTAAAACATGAGTTCTGTCTACCTTATATACCAGAAGGAATGAATTAGTAATAAAGATCCTGAAAAAAACAGCCACAAATTATTTCAAATTGGGAATTCTGAATCATTTTACCTCTTCATAAACTTCTCTGACAGCAGCACCACCTGGTTCTTCTTCAGGTTCCATTCCTCCACCTGGAACAATCCACTGATCTGGGTACCGGCTACTGCTTACTAATAGCACCTATGAATAAAATCACTGTAATTAATGTATTTATGTCACATTTTTATTAAGAGACCATAGTAGTATGCAATAAATAATGCTATCAGAACATAATAAAGTAAAGAAAGTAATTTAAAGGCCAAGTTAAAGAGACATGTTTTGATACTTCTTGAAAAAAAAACCCTAGCAAAAACTAATTGTAACTCTGAATACATTCCAATTTTAGAAATAATGATGAAATTCCCCACTTGGCAATAAGTAGGTGTTGCAACGATAGCCTCCTCAAACAGACTATAGTGTATCTTAATAATAAGATAGACAGTACCTTTGGTAGCTAGGTATAATTTTCAACAACTGAAGGCTTTAATGGCTGCAACCAACAACGTGAATTAAGCCCAACGTTGTCATTGACAAATTAGAAGATTTCTGTTAGAAGATATTAGAAAATAAGACAACTAAACCTGTGAACTTCTGTTGCTTTGAAACTTAAAGCTAGAATGGAGCTTGGATAGTTTTTAATCTCTTGAAGCTCTTCCGTTCAGATTTCTGATCCTAAAGCAAGTCCATGAATGTGCCCCCCCCAAACCCCCCCCACAGAGAGCTAGAAATTTGAAAGAACATTAGAGCTTAGTTGTCCAGAGCAAAAGCAATCACACTGGAAATTAGCCAAGTTATTGAAAATTACACCAGATTAATTTAATACACGATATCCTGAAGCAGTTTGCCTAGACTCCTTTACTGTACACTCTGACATCTTGTTAGACTCAGGTCTTCAATCTATGTGCTGGGCTTGATTATTTCTTGTGGATTGAATATCATGGTCATGGAACATCCTTGTCACTGACTACCTAAAAAAATTCTTTGGTTCGTTCTGAAGCTATGGGACTAGACAGAAAATCAGTACAAATATTCAATTAGGGATATGCTAAGTTTTGTAATTAAGCTTTAAAACATACTTCAACTTGGACATGGCTATGTACAACTTAATGAAGACTTTTTTAAAAAAAGAAAACCTATATTTTTTTCTTGGGCTTACATGGTAGAGCATCCCCTCTCATCCAATCTGAGTAAAGGAAGTGCCAGCAGGGTATGATGAAGTGCCTTGGAATAAGCGGAAGTATGTTGTTAAGACTCCTTAATTCATATTTTTATAAGCTAAAGTAGCTACACTGTGTGAGCCAAGAAAAAAGAGTAGTTTCTTTAAAGAGATGATTGACAGGTATAATATGGGCACTGCATACCCCTATTTTCACTACTAGATAAGATTTTGATACCAGTTAATGTTAGTCTAACAGTGAGATTATGCAATTATGTAAACTTTGGATGTTGTTTAAGAGTAGCACTTCATATAAGTGTACTGCAATAGGCACACTATAAACTTGCATATTTGTTTTCAACTCTAATACATTAAATATAATTAAGCAGATAAATTTCATGGTATCATTTTCACCTAAAAAATTAGGGAACAGTATCAGATGTATTCCTAAACTATGAATTCAGTTTTTTTTTAATAAAAAAGTCAACTATATTTTCCAGAACGAAACAAAGTCCTATCCTCAAGCAAGAGTTAGAATGATATATACTAGTATACAGTATATCATACTTCTGCTTTGCAATATTTTCATTATTCACACTACTTTGTCTTATATGAAAAGCAAAGAAGTGATTAGTTCTTTCAGAGAAAAATCTATGGAGCACTATTGACCACAGTGTTTGTTGTCCCCTAACTCCATTTTGTGAACATAAGTAAAACTATTGTTAATACAGCATTCCAAGCCTAAATTGGATAGTCTGCAAGGACATCAAAGCTAGTGAATCAAAAGCTGATAGGTCTAAATAAACTAAGTCCCACTCATCCAATTCCCAAGAACTAAGGGAACCAAATCTGTGTTAATTTCAAGTATCAGAGGAAATCCTCCTGAGTAATGGGTTCTCCATCATACCCATCAAACAAAGGGCATATGTGTTGAAGATCCCTGCCTTGGGCAGAAAGCTGGATTAGAATGTTCCTTATAATTCCATGATTCTAATTTTGTATTTTACATGCAATTAAAGCAAGTCACCAAATGCTCCAGCTTCTCTTTAACATTAGGGTCATGGGGCTGCTACATAGTGTAGGAAAGCATTAGCAATCCATCCACACAGCTGTAAGAAGGGCAGAGGGTAAACTTTTTTCACTGTACCGGCAATCATGAGGATGACTCTGTTTCTATAAAGAGAGCTGGGGTCAGATGATCATAACTTATTAAATCAAGAAAATGTTTCTAAAACTGATGTTTTAAATTTAAAATCTGATGGGAATTTTTGTAAGATCAAAGCAGTATAAAATAACATTTTTCTAGACAAAAAACCACATAATTTTAAATTAACAGTTATGAAGATGAAATATAAACTCTAAGAATTCAAGTATTTACATGTTTACATAGGCTGTCAAGCCACAAAAAATTCATTGTTTCAACTATGCTCTCTTACCTATGTCAATTTGGCTCTTTCCTAATGTACCAGGACAGTATGTCAAAATTCTCTAGCCATGTTGATAAGGAATTCTAGGAATTGCCACTTCAGCAATTTCATGATACTAGGTTGTAGAAAACTGGTTTGCACTATTAATAATCTCTTTTCTGCCAAATAGTAAGTTTCTTCTTCTCACATGAGTTATGATTCTTACATTATATTCTCTTACACCTTATAATTTTAACCACCTTAACAACAAATTATATCCATGGAAATCTTTTAACTATTGTTAGATCTTGCATAAGACCAATGGGAAATAAAGGTAGCAAGTATCAACTAACGTGCATGAATTGAGCCATGTTTCAATACTGTATATGATTTGCACTGGATCTTTTTAAAAAGTAATCAGTGTATATTTATTTTCTACTTCTTCTCAAATAGCAGCACAAATTAAACATTTTTCTTAGTAGAGTGAAGTAGCTTTTAGATATATAGCTAAACATGGTTTTAAAATAAACTGGTTAATCTGTTGAAAAAACTTTGTTCATAGTATATTTTCTTCATGATTATAAATTTTAGTGCTTATGAAGGACACTCACCACATTTAGATACAGCCAGGTATACTTTATAGTTTTTAGACTTCTACTGCCTTATTTCTTCAATTTTAGATACATTATTTTAAGTTTATTTTTCTCCCATCCAACAGTATTTTTATAGTTATATCAGAAAACAAGTTTTTTCATCAGATGAAACTCCCCACCCCCCCCAAATGAAGGAAAACATGTTTTTATATTCATCTGAGTAACCACCAACAATAATGAATCTGATTATTTTTCCGGATGAAATAATCCAGCTTAATGAAAACGTTTCATTCAGCATTTATATTGTTCAGCTTGTGATCAGAGATCCCAATTACTAATACAAGGAAGGAGTCATTGTTTGGCTTGCCTGAAGCTTGAAAATACAACTTTGTACTATTATATAAGAGTCAAATCCATGAACTACCAATACATGGCAGTGTTTTCAGTAACTGCCGCTGGCTTAATGGAAAAAATATAAGCAGCGAAAGAAATTACTTGTATTAAGATTTTTATATAAAATTCATTTGCATTCCTATAGTCAAAATTAGTTTTCAAAACATAAGCAGCCTTAAAGAACAAAGCATTAATTTATCATGGAATTTTTATAAATTAAGAACTGAAAGGAACCTTTTAATCTACTGAAGCTTTTTTGCTCAGTGTGGAAACCCAATTTAAAGCATACACAATAAATGATTATCCAGCTTCTCTTGAACCTATCTAATACAGGAGAATTCCTTACTTTCTTTGAGAACTGGTCCTATTTCTGAACTGTTTTTATTGTGAATAAAAAGCATCAATATGGTGCCCTTTTACATACCTTGGATTGTGTACACTTGAATATATACTGTTGAAGTTTTTTTTTCTCAAGAAAAAACATACTCCATTTTCTTAGTCTCTCCTCACAAAATTTAGTTACCAGACCTTTATTATTCATGTTGTTTTTCCTTGAACTTATTCCAGTTGTTAAAAATCTTTCTTAAAATGAATATTCAGAACACCTGAGGTAGGGTTTGCTAATGCAAACATGTTATAACTATAACTACCTGTAATTTGGAATATAATTGTCTTGTTATGCCAAATAAGACAGCAGGTTTTTTGTTTAGGCCACGGGTGTCAAACTCGCCACGTCATGTGATGTGTCACGACATATCGCAACTCTTTTTGCATTGCCGGCAATGGGGTGGGCGTGGCTTCGGTATGTTGAAACCAGCCTGTGGGCCGGCAGTTTGACATCCCTGGTTTACACTATACTTTTAATCAAAATAGTTTGAATAGTGAATTACATATCTTTCAAAAGATGCTTTGGCTATCTTAGAACTACATAAAACTGGATATGTCAAAACTACAAGCAAAAAAGGTGCCTGAATTGATTCCACATGTATGTAGGAATATTCCTATTTGAATGAATGTCTTGGAACACATTTAAACAACTTGCTGGTTATTTATAATCTTTTGATATATATTCATGTTTAAATGTCTGGTGGTAACAAAGCACAGTGTGCATATGTAATATTAAAAAGTTACTCACAGTCCCACTGGAGTCAAGTCTAATGAAAACTTTTGTCAAAATTTTACTCCTCAGCAAACTAAAGATTCTTCTAAGAGCGAATAATCACCACAACCCTGGATTCAAGTCACTCATTTGTTGCTCTTCCACAGCAAATTATTTGCACACTACTTTTCAAAGTTTGAGGGAGAAATCACAGCACTGTAAAACACAAAAGAAGCTATGTTCAGTCCATAGTTCTGGACATGCCTATTTTTGTGGGAAGGGGAAATGTCTAAGTATTCAATTTTTTTGTTCTCAAACATCTTTTTCATTTAAAATATTATTTTTTCTCATGACGTTCCCAAGTTATTTTATAACAGAATAGACAAATGAAGCAAATATTACAGATTAGAACCACACAGTATGATAAGCCATAATGTGGTATCTTGTGATTTTGTGCAATGCATGAAGCCCTATGGGAACATACACTATCTTTAGATTCTGAAAAGAATGCAGTATTAAACATGCTTATTTCAATTAACTCTAGAAATCCAGAACAAAGTTTTAGCAGTCCACAGAATCTGATAAAAATGGTTCCTTTGGCTACTATGAGGGCTATACAGTACAACCTCCAAACATAATATTCTCATTTTATTTATATTATAATTATTGATCATCTAAATAGTTTATAGGCATTCATACATATCAAAGTGAAAATGAAAAATTTTAATCTGGACATTTGCAGCCTAGACAAAAATGTTTTGAAGCGCACAACTATTGCAACTATTTCCAGTTCCATGGATCAACTTCTAAAATATTTCATATTTCAATCCAAGCAAGAAAGGCACAGAAAAACAAGGTGGCTTAGCATAGCATTATGTTATTACTTGGCAAAATCATATTCAAATATAATGATGCCAATATATTAGGAGAAAAATGACAACATTCCAGATAGGTCAGACAATATTCAAAAGTGCATTAAATAATCTAGAGTTTTCACAAGATAAGAGGCAAGGTTTTTTTCCACTACTACAGAAATTCATAGCATTTCCCGAAAAGAATTATAATTTAATCTAAATGATGTTCAAAGAATCATAACAAGCTGTTTTATCATAACATGGTTTTAGTCACAAGTTAAATTTAAAATGTTAAGAAGTGCATCTCTATACAAAGATATCCTACAATATGGACAAGGGCAATACAATAGGGATTTTCATATTGTGAGAAAGCACACTTGTCAACTGAATACCCTTACTATATAAAATATATATTATTTCAATCCTGTTGGAGATTCAGAAATAATCCTCTACATTACTGGGAACAGTAAGTTTTAGCACTTGTTTTATGATAAGTTTGATTTATATTTTTCTTAGCACCTACACATTTTTTGCTTTCATTATGACTATTTAGACTTATTTTGCAGAACTGAAAAAGAACAAGGATTTGGCATACATTTAATAAACAGTCCCTAATGAAGTTTTCTGAGATAGAACATCCTTTTAAAAAGAGAAGTGAATTGCTTAAGAATTACTAGGCTTATTCTAATGTAACATTAGACATAGGATGTTTTTCCTACATTCCTGAAAACAACAGAATATTTCCTTATCCCCAGATCTTTATCTTTACTAAATACTTAATCTCTTGTTTCTTTCTTTGAATTTTATGAAGTGGATCTGCCAAAATACTCAGAAAAGTAAAACTAGTTAGTTGTAAGGTATGCCTTATAGTTAGGGTGTTTTTTCCTTGAAAGTGAATTATTGAAACTTATACATGCAACTAAAACTTGCTGAGTAGTTCACTTTTAATACAACAACAGCTCCCTCTACAGATTTAAAATTGTCTGAGAAGTTTAATTGTGCAAGATCATATTGTCAAGACAACACAGGTATGCTAGTTTCTAACAGTATTTTTCTTCCTATCTTCTTCAATGGCTTCACAGATGAACTCTATCACTCAACGTTTTGTGAATTTCATGATCATACTTCCAAATTAAACACAGGTAGCTGCAGCCATTCTTAATTTTTAGGTTCTGGGAATACTTTTGAAGCAAGCTCCACTCGTTCAGGGGGAGGAGAGGAATGATGCTGGCATTTTGTGATGTAGCATATTCCGTTGAATAGGTAGGAGTGATGCATGGATCACTGACCCATGTACAGCCACACTGCAGACTAAACTACACAAGATTATTTTAATTAAGAACATACTGAGCTCCTTAGGCAACCTAATAAAATGTTTTTATGAGAAGGCTTGTATCTATTCTTTTTGGATGGCAAAGTTCTAAATATTCAAAATATAATATAAATAGGATTTCATGATCATCCTTAGGAGATGGTTTGGTAATAAATCAAAAATATCTAATGTATCCAGGTGCTTTTTAGATTCAAGACTCCTGCAATAATTATTATGTGAATATATCTCTAAGTGATCCCCACAGTCATTTCTCTAACACTGTAACTGAATTTCTTCAATGTATTGTAAATGTTAATTTTTAAAAGCTACTTTTTAATAAAATCTATATTAATATGTTAGGAAAGGTGTTCAAATGGTTCTGAACAGATACATTATAACTACCATTAATATTAACATGCTATAAGATTGGTGGGAGGAAAAGAGGAAAAACATACAAGAAAAGCTATAATAACCATATAAACAGTTATATAACCAGGGCTTTTTTTTCTCATAGAACACCCAGAACGGAATTCCAGCACTTTTTTGGGATGGAACCTTGTAGGGTGGGCAAGGCGGGTTGTATGACGTGTGTGAGTTCCGGCACCTTTTTTTTTTATAGAAAAAAAGCACTGTATATAACTATAATCATACAACTTTAAATTCTTGCTATTTTATACAAGTAAAGTCTAGCAATATTAAGTTCTTCACCAGTAAGACATAACAGTACTGGAGGGCTACGCAAGTGCATTATGGAATTATAGTAAATTGATACAGTTAGGCCTGTTTTTGTAGATTTGCTTATAGCTTATATGACAAGAATACTATGTGACTGCTATATTATATAGTAGTAGTATATCTTTTCTTCCCTCATCAACTTCAAATAACACCTGCTACTCATCAAAGATGCAGAGAAAATATTTATTCATATGCTGTACTTTAGAAATAGCAGAGAATCAAATGTTTATAAGAAAATTATCTGAAATTGTTTCTTATACATAACGTAGATCAGTGGCCCCCAACCTTTTGAGCGCTAGGGACCGGTTCCATGGAGAGAGGTTTTTCTGAGGACTGGAAAGGGCTGCCTGCATCCCGCGGATAGGGCTTCACTTGTTTGGCCGGCCCAGTTTCTGGCATGCCGCGGACCAGTGCCGGTCCATGGACCGGTGGATGGGAAACCCTGGCTTAGATAAAATAAGGGACACACAATATACTACCTTGTATTTAAATGTATCCTCAGTAGACTTTTATGTCACTTTGAATAAACCTGAGAAGTGACAGCTAAAAGTTTTAATGGAATGGAGCTGAATTTTTAAAATAGAATTAGCTTTAAAAAAACAAAGGTTAATTCAACAACAATTAATCAAGTATTGAGACTTTAATGATGTTTTAAAAGTTCCGTCAGGTATCAATACTAACAATACCTTTTTTTGTCAATGATGGTAGTTTTTGGAACTGCTAAAACCTTTTTAGTAGTTTGATATATTGTCAAGAATGATTACCATCTCTGGAATGCAAAAATCCTGACATCCAGTAATGACATCAAAGTAACATGGAAAATGCCTGATTCTGCAGCCATCTAATGGTCATCCATATTTCTGCAACCAGTTATGGTATATCTAAACTAGAATAGTCAAAGCAATTTTGCGCACGTGTTTGTGCTTTTCAAGCAAAATACAGCTTTTCAAAATTTAGTAAAATTACACTGCATTATGTATTATTCAGTTTCAAATAGTACTTCGATGTATATGAAAACAAATCTATCCATAGATTTTAACCCAGATATTTTATTTAAGCACTTCATATATAATCATGCTTCAAGTCAGTTTCTGATCTTTGAACTACCTGGTTTAATAGGAAATAGTGGAATCCTTGGTGCTCTTTGGGCTTGGTTGCTTGCTTGCAGATGTTTCATTACCCCAGTGGTTCTCAACCTGTGGGTCGGGACCCCATTTGGGGTCGATCGACCATTTCATGGGGGTCGCCAAGCAAGGCTGTCCGCCATTTTTTTGTCCGCCATTTTTTTTTGTCTGCCATTTTTTCCCCTTTTCCGGCGGGTGCCTTACCTCCCTTGGGCTGGGCCAGCTGGTGGTCGGCCTGCTCCGTCTCTGCCGCTTGCCAGCTACGCCTCGGCCGGCCGAGGGGGCGGAACCACGCATGCGCGGTGCTCCCGGGCAGGGAAAGTCCTCGACTTACGACTGGTTGGGTAGTCCTCGACTTACAACCGGTTTAGTCCTCGATTTACGACCGGTTTAGTCCTTGACTTACGACCGGTTGGGGTCGCAGCATTAAAAAGGTTGAGAACCACTGCATTACCCACTAGTGCAGTGTTTCTCAACCTTGACAATTTTAAGGCATGTGGACTTCAACTCCCAGAATTCCACAGCCAGCATTGCTGGCTGTGGAATTCTGGGAGTTGAAGTCCACATGCCTTAAAATTGTCAAGGTTGAGAAACACTGCACTAGTACATTGATGTTACCTAATTGGGTAATGAAAATGTGCCAACAAACTACAAAATTCAGAGATCGCCAAGGTCTCCACAGGTCAACCCTAAGTTACAGGGGTTTTTTTTTTCTATTGGTAATAGAAAATCGTGACTCGGGTAATACAGGCCATTCAGAACACATCGCAAAACGACAAAAACGGGGCAGGAAAATCGCCAGGAGCAAGTTTTTCATAGATTACAGTTGCATAAATAGGAACTACTGCCGCCTACCTGTCTGCTTTGGAAGTCGGGGGAGGAGGGAAGGAAGGGGCTTTGCTATTAAAAACGGCGGCGGTCTCAAAAGCAACTTGATCGCCCGACTCTAAAAAGAGGTCGTTGAACTCGATGTCGGAGGCAGCCAGATCAGGCCGGCTAGCAAGGGCTGGAAAGCACATGGGCTCTAACCTCACCCCACGGGGTGGTTGACTTGCAGCAAAATCGCTCACACACGTGGAGCCCTTCCCTAGCGCTCTCCCCTGCCCGGCCCTCGCTGCGGCCCCCGGGTCCTCTAGTTAAACGCTGCCCGCGGAGAGCTTCTGCCGACGCCCACGGGCGACCCGCAGTCCCTGCGTTCCGGAACCGCGACTTGGGCTGGTCTCGGGAAAAGATTCTTTTCCACGCAGCCAGACCTTGGCTCTCCGGTCAGCCACGCCGGCGGAGGAGCCGGGCAGGGACCGACGGGGCTCGCAAGGGGGCGACAAGGCGAATCCTTCCGGCAGACACCGCACACAAAGGAGCCGAATGGATTGATGGCCGGCGGCGAAGGAGGGAAGGAAGGAAGGAGCGAGCGGGTCTGGGCGCGGCAGCCCGGACTCCGAGAGGGAGCCGAAGGGTAACCCCGCGACTGCTTTCCTTCTCCTCCGAGCCGCCCGCCCCACGCCGCAGCCTTCCAGAACCCGGCTCTCACCTCATCCTCCCTCTCGCTGCGGAAGCACAAGCATGCCGCCCGCTTCTTGAAACCCTCCCGGTCGTAGGTCCGCGTCTGGTTTGGCTTGAATTTCATCATAGAGGCAGGAACGCCGCCGCCGCCGCCGCCGCCTACTCCAGCCCTCGGCACGCCCGCCCGTGTGGGAGGGAAGCGAACGACGAGGGAGGCCCCGGTGGGCTCCCCTTCTCTCTTCGGTCCAAGCCGAGGACCCCGATGGGGCGAGCGAACCCTTTTTCCTCGTCAGGAGGCAAAGCGAGCGCTCCTCAGGGGAACAGAGCGCCGCGCACAGCTGTGGCAGTGGAGCTGGCGACACCGCGGTCACTCAGGAACCCACGCCGCGCCATGAAGCCCCGCCGTCTGTCGTCTCTACTGGCCGCCTCGGTCTCCTCGGCACTGCAGCTGCGACCCGGCCCGAGCGCTCCCTCCGGCCGCAGCTCCTCCCGCTTCGCTCAGTCCCTGTCCTTCATCCGGTCCCCAGAAAGCGCCGCTTCTGCGGCGCTGTATCCACTATTTAACTGTAACGCACATTCCTCCACCCGCCCGCAACCTCCCGGCCTCTCGGACTCAATGCGCAGGCGCCGGACCCGCCTCTGAGGGGCGACACGAGGGAGGAAAGGGGCTGGATCGAGATTGAATTAATTCAGGGAAGCTAAGGGAGGAAGGAGAGGGGGCCGGGGAAAGGGCGTGGCTAACAGCCATCGCCCACCCTGCCTTCCTCGGCCGGGCTCAGACCGCTATGTCGCTTGGCTCCGAAAGAGCGAGAATGATACGAGTGAATAGAGGGCGTGGCTTTGTGGAAGTGGGCCCGCTACCGCTCCTTTCTCTCTGATTCCGGCTTTTCCTAATGAAAAGATATCCACACTTTAAGATCCATTATCCGCTTCCGCCGGGGTTGTTCTTCAGGGTGGGAAAGATCGGCAGGGATAGCGCTGCTGCGCCCCGAACTAGATTAATCAATATAAGACAATTTATTTAGTAATCTTAATGCACGCTGTGGCGTAAAAAGGTGAATGAGCAGGAAGAAATTGCTCTCTGCCAAAGCTTTTTTGCTAGTAGCTGGGCTCATCTTTCGTTGGCTATATTTGCACAGCGTGCGAATCCCGGATTGTTTACTGAAATACCCCATTGCCTGGATTTGCACAACACACTAAACAATTATCTATGCCAATCTATCTGCTTATGCTCAATGCTGTAAATTACCCACAAGTTGTGAAACAATGTTTAAACATCCTTTTGAGATTATCAGTTTTATATTTTGAATCTGGGCGCATGGGTTTTCAGCTTCTGGAATCTCAGATCTTTTGGGTTCCTGTAACTTTGATTCAAGTTGTACCTGCAAGCAGAATAGGTTGAAGAGAGGTGTAAGGTGCCATGATTCAATTTAGGATGCAAGGTTAGAAAAGAATGACTCTGCATTTATTTCCTCTTTTAGGAGAAATGATTCTAAATTAGATAAATTTCATACAGCATGGTCTTATACTGTTAGTGGATACATTGAAGTAATTATTAAATAAGAATTATTACTTATAAAATTTATTATTACACATAATTACTTATTACTTGCTTATTACAAAATAAAATGAAATCAGATAATCTAATGAGGATAAACAAAATATTGTGTTGGGAACTTTAGGTGGCTTATATTTTTGATAACACGTCCCTTGATCAAGATCTATTTATAGTTATTACTGGTTCCACCATGACCTTTTCCCAACTTGGAACAATGAAAAGTTTTTGTATTCAAAATGCTGCAGTGTGTGCTGTATTTACTGTTGCTTTTGTTTTTGTTTTTTTAATCTACTGCAAAGGATCTAACACAGCAGGTATTTGGAAAGGAAGTCAGTTCTAAGCTGAGCAGAATCATTAGTATGCACAGTCACACAAGCTGCCATATGCTTTTTTTGGGTTAACATATGGACTCAGACATTGTTAATTTATAGTATAACTTGCATGCAAACCCAGCCAATGGTTTTCAGTAAACCCTTGATAAATCATAATATAGTATGTAGGAAACCTGTCAGTGGCTGGGTTCACTCATCAGAGTAGATAAAATTATAGTTGTAGAGCACTTTGTGCTATGAATTCAAATAGTGGGGTTAATTCATTAAGCCATCAGCTAGTACAGTGATGGCGAACCTTTTAGAGACCGAGTGCCCAAAAACTGCCCCCCACCCTATCCCTGCTCTGCCATGCCCGCTGGGCCACCCACCACCTCCACAGCCCACCACAGATCATCCAGGCAGCCCAGCAGCGCCATGGCAGCCATGCCCTCTGCCCGTGCCCCGCAGCATCATCTGCGCGCGATGGGACGCAAGGGCAGAGTCTTGTCCCCGCTGCCCGGCTACCATGTCCTTGGCTGCGCTGCTTCACGTGGGCCATGTCTGGAGGCGACTCTCCGGGGGGCTGCTGGTGAGGAGGGGGCCGTGGGAGGAGACAGGGCTGGGGCAATGGTGCATGTGCCCACAGAGAGGGCTCTGAGTGCCGCCTCTGGCATGCGTGCCATAGATTCGCCACCACTGAGCTAGTATGTAGTGTGAATATAGCAGTGTGAACTACTTCAAAAAACAAACCTTAAAAAGTATCTAGTTGTGGAATCATTTCTTATATATGTCATTTAGGTTAAGATTATGTGCAAAAACATACTTGGTTAAAAATATAGTGCAGAAAGCATCACGGACAGAATCCACCTGTATAATCAGCTACCTATATTTGTAGTTTAGAAATTGCTTTGATCCTACCTTTTCTTAGTGCAATAGATATCCCACATGCAGTTTCCCCTCATTTGTCTTACAAAAAAAAGTTGCAGTGTAGGTTAGGCTGCTAAGTAGGATTTGAGGGACACATATTTCTAAGCAACAATACGGTGTTTACTTTTGTTTTGGTTACTGTGCAAACACAACCTAATTCCATATATGTTGGCTTTATGTTTTGCATGAACCAATTCGTTATCTCATACAGAGTCAACCACTGAGTTCCAAGGTTCAGTAGGGACTTAAATCTGTATCTCTCCAGTCATAGTCCAAACTCTTAACTACTTCCTATTGAGTCACTTCATTGTCTGACAAAGAAATTAGTCTCTTACTAGAAGAATAATTGACAGCAAGATACCTAAGACTATCTTCATTGCTGCAATAAATGCCTTTCATATATGTGTAATAAAAATCTAACTACATTACATTCTTGTTAAGCTTGAGATATTTACATGATTATAGGAGGTGAATTATGAATCAAAATCTGAATGTATTTTAATGCATGATAGGCCACCCCATAGCATTACAAAATCTTTAATAGGTCGTTTATTATTTAGCACGATCATCATTAAAAAGAGCAGTCAAAAATTGTATAGGGTAATCTATACAATGCAAATGCTTAGATATTACTAATTATTTGCATCATGATTCTGTACTTGGAATACTTAATCTGTAAAACTATTAGTGTATTTTATAAAATATTTCTACAATAGCTTTGGAAGATAAGAAATATTCTCTTCAAATCTATGTTTATGCAGAGCAATATTTTAGAATCTTCTTGCTAGATCATCTGTTTGGTTCAATTTTCTATTGCTTCCTGGGCTAGTCCAATGTCCACATGTAGGATATGGATGTCATCACGTCTCTGTCTTGTCCTACCGTAGTTTGAGGTAATTCATAGCAACTGCATCTGGATAGCCATCTATGAATTGCCCTTTCTCAAACTGAAGCAACTACAGTATTTTTATGCCAATTAGTCTGTGTGTAAGCAACATGGGGTGCAGTCTTGTCTAGTAAAGCCTAGTGATGAATATTCATGATATTTCTGGAATGTCATCAGGCTGTTGTAGCTTGTAAAAAATCCCTGTACATCACCCATATGAATAATGTCAATGAATGTAATGTAATTTGAATGGTTATGGAAAGCATCCCAGACTTCCCACTGCTAAGCACCTGATATAAATAAATGAAAAAAGTCAGATGTCATGCCCTGTAAATATTCTTTTGGATCAGTGTACTGAATCCAAGTAGCCAAAATTTTTCCCTAAGCTGACAGCATGACATGACATGGCTGGAAACTGCATGATTGAACAGTAACTTGGAATTAGGATATAATTTGTACAAAAGGTTCACCCAAAGTTCATATGGAAAAGAGGAATACATGAACAAGAATGTTTACTTTGTAAATTCTAGTAACAATTCACAAAAAATACTGGGTGCAGGTCCAATATTTAAATGTAATAGAATCTAGTATAAAATAATGATATAATGAAGATTCAAAAGCTTTCCTAGTCAAACAAAAGTTTAAACCTTTCAAGCTTTAGTTAAGATTGTAGGTGAAGCAACATTTATTCAAAGTTTACTGAGGCTGTTGTCTCTGTCCTGTGTCTGAAAGTACATAGTTTAAATATTTATGGAGGAATGTCTGTTTTTAAAAGGATTCATTACAGTAATGGAGTCATGTAAAGAAATCCAGCATTTGCCTTTTTTAAAAATGTAATTGCTGCATCACAGTTAACTGGGACATTAAATATCTGTACAATACATTTATTGTTCACTTCCTATGGCAGAGGTTATGTATGCTTTAATATTTCCATGATCTATTCTGGTTAAAAGTATAACATGAAGCAGTTGAGATGAAATATTAGTTTGCTATAAGTTTTGTTTGTTTGCTATGATTTATTTGCTATTATTGATCATATTTGTTTGTATATTACCTCATCAAAAGCTGTGATCAACTTACATTTAATAAAAACAATAAAATATAATAAAATATGCAGTTTTTTATTAACTGTTCCAAATATTCCAAAATGCTCAATACATGTCTAAGATTACCCTTGAATTGCCTTTTAGATAAAAAAAACCACAACCACATTGACCTCATGAATACATTCTTGCAAAAATAATTTAAAATTAGCTGGAATTGTGAACAACTTGTAGTCATTGTAGTGTGGAGAGAGTGGGATTAGGTAGTACATCCATCCTTGCTCTCCTTGATGGCTTTCAATATCATTAAGCATGGTATCCTTTTGGGCCAGCTGCAGGGCTGGGTGGAGTAGTATTGTGCTGGTTCAGCTCCTTTCTCCAAGGCTGGTCCCAATCTTCCTCCTTTTATAAATCTTTAAAACTCCCTCCTCCTTTGTATTTCATTAAGAATGATGGCTCACCAAGTTGATTTTTTTCATCCTGCTGCTCAGAAAATTTCTTTTTAGCTGTCAATTAATTACATCTCAATGTGTTTAAGATATGAGGCTTTGCAAACAGTATCTCCATACAGTCTATATTGTAGCTTTATGCTTGATTGAAATTCCTTGACTCTTAAGCTGGTCAACTTATGAGCTGATCACAAAAACTTCAGTGCCTGCAATTTAGTTACAAGGAAAAGCTGCCTTGGGTGCTGGTGTCATGGTTCTGATAGATGAAACCAGTAAAAGAACTTCAAGGCAAGAATTCTTCCTTAAAGAACATTTTATTTAGGAAACAAAGTATCTGCCCTTACATAGTTGAACCCAAGAATGAGATTCCTTCCTCCCAGATACAAAGTAACAAATTGCAATTCCCACCCCACAAGAGCTGTCATAAATCACATTCCCCAATTAGCACAAAATGCGGGCTTTCCTCTCCTGCCCCTTAGCCTGCCAAAACCTTATCAGAACACTCCTTGAGTTTCCACACTTCTACATTGTTATGGCTAGCTAAATTCTCAGGCATTTACCCCATCCCCCCTTCTACATCTGAACTCTAAAAGAATAGAAAGGCACATTAAAAGCGAAAGTAAAACTGGCTGCTGGTTCTCATTGTCAGAGCAATGACATCCATTGTCACAGCTGGTCAAAATTCATCATCTGACCACCAGTCTCTGCTTACGGTCTCTACTCCTTCAGGGGTATATAGTTCACCATGAAATTTAACAGGAAGCCAAGATTTCTGTAAGGCTTCCATTTTAATTGTAAGTAGCCACTAAAGGCATTACCTGGACTTGTAGCCAAGGCAGTGTTGAAGGAAAAGTCTTCATCGTGGTTCAGTCCAAGCCAGGAATAAACAAGATGGTGATTGCTTTAGAAAGAAGGTGGCAGTTTATTGAAGAGGAGAACCAGACAGAAAAATGGCTCTGGAAGAAAAGAGAGAGAGCACATGTAGGGAGTGGGTTTTTATACCCTCTGGGGCTCTTGAGGTTGTTTCCTGTTCCTATTTGAGCTTTGTATTTCCTGTGTCATGTATTTTGACCTGAGTCTGTGTGCCCATTTGGCATCTGTGGGTTAATCCTATTATGTCCTGTCTTAGAGGTTGGGTGGGGTATGTAGATTTTTGGCATCTTTGTCTTCCTAAGCTTCTAGCTTCAACCTTCCTGAATGGATTTTTAATCTGCATTTCTACAGAACTGGTTTCTGCTTGGGGGAGGGAGACTTGGGGCTATTAAGAAAAACTGGGCATCTTTTTCTGCCTCTTTAAGATTCTTTGAAGAAATATATTTTTCTGCCCTTTTAATATTTCCTTCTCTGGGGGCTGACTTCCCACAGCAGCATTGGTTATTCCAGCTGATTACTTTTGTTAGGACCTGAATGAAATTATTGTATCTCTCCTTTTGAATCTTTTTCATAGTTTCCAATAGTATCAATAGTTTAACATTCTGAACCACTGCAGGAATTAGAAGTTAGTGTCTGTGTTCCTCAGTGGGTGGTTTTGTCATGGGGAGAAGTCAGCTTTGTGGCATGTCCTGTATGATGTACTAAAGGGATTGGTCCTCTCCCACTTCCTCTTTAGCATTTGCACAAAGTCATGGGAGAGATCATCTTCTACGGCACGCATGTCAAACTGCTGGCCTGCGGGCTGGGTGCGTCACGCCGAAACCGCACCCACCCCATTGCTGGCAATGGGGAAAAAGTCACAATACATTGTGCGACGTCATGTGACATCGTGAGTTTGACATGCCTGTTTTAGGGCAAGATTTGGCAACATCAGCAAACATTTAAGTTTGTCATTTAACATTTGCCAAATTTAAGCTGTGTTGACTTCAACTGGACAAGCTATATGATCTATTAATCCGAACTAGTTTTTCTCCTCTAGAGTTTAATGATGCTGATAACATTTATGTTGAGCAGAAATGTATTTATTTATTACATCTATTTAGCCATCTATTTCATAATCCCTAACTGTAATCTGACTGACAAAGGACCAAAGGTGATGTTCTCCATTTTCATATTCGCTCTATTCCAAAGTGAATGGAGATCAAGAACATGGCCCATGATGACTTGGAAGAGTGACATTTAAGATTATGACCTATAAAGTGCCATGCAAGAGTGGAAACTGATGTTCCCCTTCAAGATCAGCCAACTCCCATCTGTGTTGATTGCTTCATTTTATTTATTCATTGGTATCATTATGTCATATTTTGTGGTAGACCTATGGTACAACATTCTTATATAGTTATATTTTACTGATGATGTTACCTAGCTTGAGTAATGAAATATCTGCCAGAAAACAACCAAGCTCAGAGAGCACAACGACCCCCCGATTTGAATATTGTGGATAAATATTAGCATCTATTTTCTATTAAACTGTTATTTTACATCAGTGTTTCTCTGAGGAACATTTGTCCTTGAGCCAAAATTTACCATACATAATTAAGTTTGCTATCAGTGGAGAATAAGAATGAACCACTCTTTTGGGGTCTTAGCCAAGCCATTAAATGTGTACAATTCTATACAAGAGATAAAAGACAATATAAGAAATTTCATTACTGCATCTATTAAAAGTTTTAGCTTGCACAGTTTTTCAAAGTTAATGTAAGAAAAATAGTATGACTTTATTTTAAAGCTCTGCGGGGCTTTTTTTTTGAGGATGACAATGTATTGACAAAAACGTTTTCTTTATATTTTTAGCAGAATAATCAGTGAACATAGCAAATAATGAAGTAACACAGGCAGCAACTATTTTCAAGTATTCTGGATTGAGGCATTGGTATCTTTCATAATATTGAAAGACTGCAATAATCTAGCACTATTCAAACATCTGTTGATGCAATGATATTTTCATGATGTCTGATCCTATAGACAAAAGATTCTAGATCACGGGTATCAAACTCATCACGTCACGTGATGTGTTGCGATGTATCACGGCTTTTTTTGCATTGCCGGAACTGGGGTGGGTGCAGCCTCCGGATGATGCCGGCAGTTTGACACCCCTGTTCTAGATGATTGTATTTCATCAATCAATAATTCAGAAAAAAGTCCCCAGAAATTGCAATATTAGCTAAAAACATCCTGATAAGCCCTTCATGAAGATCCTACTACTCAAACTGCAGTAAGATGTGGAAAAGAAAGTTCTTAATTCTCTGGTTATGAACCAGAGATCTTCTGGTTCTTTAGCTGATATCTATCAAAAGAACAGATGGTTTTAATTCGCAGAATTCCAGAGCAAAGAGAGTTGAAATACTTTTTAAATATATAGCTATGGAGGACTGCCCAGGAAGTGTTCAATCATTCTTAGTTGTATTTTATTTATTTAATATTTAAATTTATTTCCCACCTCACTTCCATACATAGCACTTCCTCTTCCAGTTTTTTCTATAACAAGTATTTTTTTCAGATTTCCTAAGAATAGAATAGAATAGAATAGAACAGAATAGAATAGAATAGAATAGAATAGAATAGAATAGAATGAATATAGAATGGAATGGAATAGAACTGGAAGGGACCTTGGAAGTCTGAGGTTTTAAATGCTGCATCTAAGACTGCAAAGAATTCTGATTCTATGTCTTATAGATAATGCCTTTCTGGAATATATTGTATCATGTGGTGGACAGTAGGCGATTGAACATATTGACTACCCATTTGGATGCAGATACCTCTTTGTTTCTGGGGTTTAGCTTGAGCAGTTTGCTTTGGAGTTTTATTTTTCTTTTTAGCTTGTCTTAGAGATGTATGGTGATGGTCAGCATTTTTGTGTGTTCTGGGGTCATCATTTGTTTCAGTTGCTACCTGAGGTTATCTATAGTGTGCTGGTATTTCCTGAGCTGAGGTGAGCATCCATGATCATTAACCATATCATTTTTCAGCCACTTGTTGAGTATTTTCTATCCAGCTAGGTGGTTTAAAATGTATGCGTTACAAATATATTTGACAAATATGTCAAAGACAAATATGTGCAACAAAATTAATTGACAATACAAGAGAAATTTCAATAAGCTAATAAAATATTTTTTTTCATTTAGCTCTTTATTTCATCAATATGTTCTAAAAAGAACCCTTTCTTACATATGCATGATGAAGGGTAAAATCCATGATCGTGATAAGTTAAAAGGAAAAGGAATTTTAATGCCATTTTGTTTCTTGTTGATTCTCTTTTTCTTTTCTTTTTCTTTATTTCTTGGGATCCGAGTTTTATTACTTTGGGCAAACAAAATTTGCTGCAAATGAATTTTTAGTTGAGTAGCCTTTTTCGAGTAATAAATCTTGCATTTGTTTGCATAATCTTTTTCAGATGATGCCTGAATCTATTCCAGCAGGCATCATCTTGAAAAAGGTCTCTCTTTGGCAGTGCCGGTCTACCTGCAGGGTTCAGAGAGGTCTTGTACTGGAGTCCTACTGTGAGTCTGGCAAGATAGAAGAGTTTTCTCCCTTGCCCTTCTTCCTATCAGAAAGATGTTTGTTTTGGCCAGATGTTTGTTTTGTTATGAGTAATCAATTATGTGCTAGTAAACTGATAAGTATTTTAGTGCTTTGTTCCATTATACAGTCTGTTTAAGACTAGCTTGACCTAATTTATAGTATATCTATGAATCGTAAGGTTGCACTTTATTCTGCTCTTTTTCCAAGCTTGACAAAAAAAATCTATTTTTCAATAAAATTTTACATATTTAAATTAAGATAGTTTATGGGTTATATCATAGAAATATTTATTTTCAGGCTCTTAGCAGTATTCTCTAATTGATGAAAGTAGTTTTTAAAAAAAATTATCAGCAATTACTATTTGAATGAGTTTAACCTATTTACAATTATTTCTAGAAGTTATATAATAAGAAATAAATCATGAGTCATACCCTGGGAGCCAAAACTCTAAATGCTAGAAAATAAATGCTCCAAGAACATCATGCATAGGATTTATTACAAAATTTATATATTCATCTGAGACTAGACAGTTTACAACACATGAAATCATAATCCAACTATCAGTTAAAATGCTATAATAAAACAGTCATCAATTAAACCAGGGGTAGTCAACCTTGGCTCTTTTATGACTTGTGGACTTCAACTCTCAGAATTCCTGAGCCAACAAAGCTGGCTCAGGAATTCTGGGAATTGAAGTCCACGAGTCATAAAAGAGCCAAGGTTGACTACCCCTGAATTAAACTAAGTTACGTAAATACTGAACTGACATTAATAACCAAAACAAATAAACTTTGACAGCAGGCCAGTGAATTAACATTTTTGGTCCCAAATTTTTGGCAATAGAGTAATTTCTTCTGTAACCTTCTCAAAGTTTATCCATGTAGGAACCATCCTAATCTTGTTCTCTTAATCCAGGGCTGCCCTCAGGAAGAATTGTTTTTAAGCTCTTAATCCATTTCACATCCTGAATGGGTGGGATCTGAACTGTCCCCTCTTGGACTGAATACATATGCCTGGCAGGTTCGCTTCAGAGAACATAGCCCTACCAATAATAAGAACATGAATCATGTGGGCTTTATACAGGTAGTCCTTGACTTAACGATTGATCATTTAGTAACCACTCCAAGTTACAATGGATCTACCTGAGAAGTACAGGTAATCCCCAAGTTACAAGCATTCACTTAACGCTCGTTCGAAGTTAGGCGATAAGTGCCCCCTAGTGCTTATGAGCAAGTCCCGAAATTACGAATATTGCAGCACCACGGCAGTTGTTTGCCCTTACGAGCGACTGCAGAGGCACTGCAACATGCACCCTGGTTATTCCCTCCCTCCCCACCCCTGCCCTGGGTCTCCCTAGGCACCAGGCCTTCTATACTCACCCTGCGAAGATCGAGATCCTTCACTTTCTTGGCTACTCCAGGCCTTTGGTGCATTTGATACCTTTACAGAGAATGGAGGCCTAAAGTAACATAAGATCATGCAAGATCAGTGGGGCGAGATCTCATACTACTGATCTCACGTGATCTCATGGTACTTTAGGCCTCTGTTCTCTGCAACAGAGAATGGAACCGAGGCTGGGGGATGCTTCCGTGGCCTCTGGTGGCCCAATCTGGGCGGCAGCAGCCTGGAGAAGGTGCCTGGTGCCCTGATTGGGTTGCCAGAGGGCCGCAGAAGCATCCCCTGGCCTCAGTTCCATTCTCTGTTGCTGGGGAATGCTTCCACAGCCCTCCGGCGGCCAGATGGCCACGGAAGTGTCTCCCGGCCTCAGATCCGGGCGGCAGCAGCCTGGAGAAGGTGCCTGGCACCCTGATTGAGCTGCCAGAGGGCTGCAGAAGCATCCCCTGGCCTCGGTTCCATTCTTTGTTGCCGGAGAATGCTTCCACAGCCCTCCAGCGGCCCAATCCGGGCACCCGGATTGAGCTGCCAGATGGCCGCGGAAGTGTCCCTTGGCCTCAGATCTGGGCGGCAGCAGCCTGGAGAAGGCGTCTGGCACCCGGATCGGGCTGCTGGAGGGCTACAGAAGCATCCCCTGGCTTCAGATCCAGGCCACAGCGACTTGGAGAAGGCATCCGGTGCCCGGATCAGGCCGCTGGAGGGCCACAGAAGCACCCTTGGTCTCAAATCCATGCAGCAGCAGGAACTGCGGCAGAGAGGAGATGGACCTTTTCAAGGTGAGTCTGGCATAGCAGGAAGGGAGGAAGAAACATCTTAGTGGGTTGGGGATGCCTTGGGCATCTGTTCCATCACTAGCCTTCCATGGCATTCCCTACCCTGAGATACCTCATATTCACTTAACAAGCTGTGTGTGTCTTAACGAGCAAGGGAGTGATCTTGTTTGAGGTACAAGATTCACTCCCACAAGTTTTCAAGTTTCGAGTGGAATGGGCAGGCTCTATTCCACTTGTAAGTCGAGGACTTCTTGTACTTATGACCCAGATTCAAAGTTCTGAAGATTGGATTCCCTCATGATCACATGGCTGCACTTCGGGTGCTTGGCAGCCATTTCGCATTTATGGTTGTATGCAGCATACTGTGGTCATAAGATCACATTTTTCTGTAATTTTGCCAAAGATCAGCATTTACTTCTGTTTTTGGCAAAACCGTGCTCACAGCGAACTATTAGTTCCCTTGATGACCACGGCAGTTGTTTAAAAACCATGGATTTACTTAATTATGATAGTGATTTATTTAATAATCACCACAAATTGGGTTATAAAATCAGGTCAGTCACATGACCAATCTGTTTTATGATCATCATGAGTTACAACTATGATGGGCAGGATCCATTATGATCTTAACTTGATGTCTATCTATAGATCACACCTAGAATGTTGAACTGCCCTTGGAAATTCATTGGCAACCACTTCAGTATGTATAATAAAGGATTTCACTGCAAATGTTGCAACCTTAATAAATAATTACTATAAATGGTGGGAAGACCTAGAGCAGGCATGTCAACTCGCGATGTCACATGACATCGCGCGACATATCGCAACTTTCCCCCCAATGGGGTAGGCGCGGTTTCGGCGTGATGCATCCAGCTCGCAGGTCGGCAGTTTGACATGCCTGCCCTAGAGCTTTTATAAACAGAATGATAGTGTTTTCTAGGCTATTTCCTTTGGGGAAAGTAACTTTCCCTAACCTGCATTCTTCAGTTTCTTTGGATTACAACTGTCATCTTCCCCAACCACTTTCTAATAGGTAGCAGAAAGATAGTAGATTGTAGCCTAAAACATCTGGAGGGGCTTGAATTGGGAAGGAATCTTATGGAAAGTTTGAAAGTTTAAGTAAATTGAAAGAGATACACACAGCTCTTTTTGTCTAATTCTTCATTACATTATATTCTACCATTTTTAATGAGCTAAGACCAAGCTCTGTTATGGCAATGTTGGCATTATGTAGTATATTGAGAGCTGGCCATAACTAGATTTAACAAAAAAAAGCAGATATACCACTTTTCCCTGTTTTGTCAGACAATGTGACTGGGGTTTTTCTACTCCCCGCCCATTTTGTCATCGAAAATATTGCCAGATATGTTCTTAAGAAGCTATTTGTAAGCTCCAGAGTTTTCTGTCAAAGTAAGATTACCATATTACCTATTTTTCTGAACAAATATTTTTCAAGGATAAACTTGGTAGGAATACATTCCACAGACAATATGCTTTTAAAAGCAAGACTCAGCTTGCGATGAATGTGTTCAGTTTACCCTGAGGTTGATTTCCATTACTTTAAATCATTCTAATTTTAGAGTATGTGACAGTGTTCTAAAAAAAGGGGATCATCATCTACCCCTTTTTTCTACAGTTCATTTAAACCAAATCTACTGTCATCATAAGAGCTGTGCAGTAGAACAGCTTCAATGCATTCCAGAACGCTCTAGTTGCAGAGCTGTTCCATTGGAATGGCTGAATAGGGCAGATATACTGCTTGGACTAAGTTAAAAGATAAGAGTTTTTTGTTGCTCTGAAAAGGGGCTACCAGATGACTCCTGAGTTTTGTCTACCATTAAAAAGGACATTTTGAACAATAAAGGGACACTATTTTCAAATTGTTTAATTTTACTCACAAGAGAACTTGCAGCATTTTGCAAACCTTCACAGAACCTCAATAGAGATGGTGCTTCAGGCACAAACAACACAAGAGCTTATTTTCTTTCAATACAGAACACATCATATAAGTAAGCAAGGAAAGGTGGAATGTACAGGTAGTCATCGACTTACAACCAGCATTGGGACCATAATGTCTATGACTAAGCATTGTGGTTGTTAAGTCTGTTGCACCTAATTTTATGACTTTTTTGCGGAAGTTGTTAAATAAATCACTATGGACATTAAGCAACTCTGGCTTCCCCTATTGAGTTTGCTTGTCAGAGGTCCCCTGGGAAGGTTGTAAGTGGCAATCACATTACATGGGGACATTGCAAGGACAACTCATTCACATTCTTCAGTGCCATCATAACTTTAAATTATCATTAAATCATTTGGGTCGTAAATGGTCGTACGTTGAGTACTTGTATACTGTAAGATAATCTATTGATTTCCAAATGTTATGAACTATAGCTTTCAGCACCACAATCAATATATAACACCCATGGCTGTTTCCTTTGCCACTCTTTGCTATGTAAACACTGGCTTGCCCAAACTGTATTGTTGTAACCAGCCACCTTTTTTTGTAGATGGTAAGAGCATTTAGAACAACCAGATAGTATTGTGATGCTATCATAAAATAAATGTTCTGTGTTATATGGCCATTCAACAAATATTCATTTTGCTGAAGGCACAATGGTAAAGCTAAAATTTTATCCATACTTCTCTATATTTTGCAAGGGTGGGGTCTCTTATTCAAAATTCAGACCTATTACTTTGAGTGTATAGTTCTCTGCCTCAATATCACTTCTGAGTTCTGCGAAATTTTCACTGCCTCGATTTGCATTTTGCCTGCACTGAGTGAATAAGGTGCATAAGAAAACTGCATGGGATAGCCATGTAAAAATGTATCTGCATAATGTGGACATCATAACTCTCCAGATTTCATTTTGTGAAAAAAAACCCTTTAGATCTTCAATACTGGACTGTAATAAAAAGAGAAATTTCCATTGGCCTTGGGAAAAAATATGGAAAATTGGAGATAAAAAATCAGCTACAGCAAAGCTGTTTTTTTTGGAGTAGGTATTAGCTCACTGCTATGATATCAGAAAACCTAATGTAAAAGTTACAGAGCAGACAACAGCCACATTTCCTCTTAAACGGTTTTCCGTTACCATTCTGCTATTGGTGAGTTGAGCAAGTAATGGCTTGGTGGAACAAGGCCTTATCTGCCAGGGACAAATTTGTATTCCACACACCCTGCCCTTTGAGCCATTCCTGTTACAATGACAACTATGTTCAAACTTGTGATGGTACAATAGATATGACATGTTATTGTAGCAAACTCATGTAGGAAACTAATGGGGCATCTGAAACATAAATTTGTCTGCAAATGGCTGGCTAGCTGTTGCACATTTTAGTTCATTGCTTTTGGGATCAATTTTTGTGTTGGTTGACACTTGCTGAAGAACTAGAAAGCTAATCATCTTCTCTGAACAGAAAAAAACAAATGTTCTTAATGGAAGGGCAAATATCAAGATACAGCATTTTTTAGATCCAGGTTGAAAATGTGAAATCACATTAATAATATATGAATGGTTGTTGGGAGGAAGATCTGTGAGTTGTCTGAGACTGCAAAAGAATTGTGAAGGAATATCTCCAATATTTACACTATAAGAAGACTTCAAGAATTTTGGACGTTCACTCAAGGCCAAAGATAGAAGGTAAATTGGTATCTGACGAATAACAGTGGATTATGCTGCTTGATATTTATCAACTTTTCATTGGAACATTTTTGGATAGAGGAGGAAGGAAGATACTTTCCAGCAATTTGGTCAAAATGTCTGCTCTTTTGTTTAGGATATAACTTTTCAGGTTTTATTTAAATATACTGTAGTGAGGAGGGAGAATATTGTCCTGGGATTAATATCTGAATCAATCATTCGGGATACTGGACAGAGCAGAATCCAGCAGAGCACAGGAAAGACAAATTCTAAGTTGCTTGCTCATTTAACAGCAAGAAGTCCCCCCCCCCTTCTCCCTCCCCTATTTCTCAGAGACTCCCTTTTCTTCCAATGGCAGAGCATGTCTTCCCATGGGTTTCTGCCAGCTAAAGACCAGCCATCCTAAATGGGAATAAAGATTGAATGAGGATCAGAAGAAAGAACAATCTTGGAAGCCAGATGCAAATTAGGACTTTTTTTTAAAAGAGATTAATCCAGGCTGTTTAGTTTTCCTATATTCTTATTCATAAGTTGTTTTAGCTACAGTATATGGTGTGTTTGTATGCATATTTCTGCCTGGAAAATAATTCTTGCGTTAAAGTCTACAGGATACATCAAATTTTCCTTTTCTTTGTCTCAATTGTATTCAATTCTTAATTAGCCCTTTAATCTACATAATAAAGAGCACTGTCTTCTGAAGTTCTTAGCCCCTCCTTCTCACAGAAATGTAGCCTACATGCTTCCCAACAACTTGATTAGCTACAGAAGCCAAGAGCAGACAGGAAGTCTTCCTTGTTGGCTTCCAGTAAAGGTTTCTAGAGAACCTTTTGAATCTACTAGAGAAATGTTGTCTTTCTAGAGTGGTGACAGCAACAACCAAGCAGGTACTCTCCATCAGCTAATTGTGGGAGATTGCAACACTACAGAGTGTTTGGGAATATAACAACAATAATAATAATTTATTAAAATTGTATGTCTAAACCTATATGCCACTTGATTTCCAACAACTCCAGGCAGTTCACATCAAAGAAATTACCAAAAAATGATAAAATATTAAGATTAAAGATGGCAAGAATGACAGAGCAGATGGGAAAGAGGGGTTTCAATTTCCCTTGTCAAAGGCCTGGCTGAAGAGGAAGTTATTCAAACCTTTTGAAGACTTACAGAAATGATCAGGAAGCCTTGACCTCTTCCATATGACAAAAGGCTAGAAAATTCAGAGTTGAAGACTTTAGCTTGTTTTTCAAGATAATGTATAAGTTAATAGACATTGGAAAGTCCTTAAATCACTGGAAGTAAAAATATATATTTTCAAATTTATATAACTGCCCATGTCACTGAAGTGACTCTGTACAGCATACAATAATCAAATAAAACAAGAATATAAATATGAACATATAAGCAGGCTGTTATATTTTATTGATGGTGGAGTCCTTGGTGCTCTCTGAGTTTGGTTGTTTGCTTGCAGATATTTCATTACCCAGCTAACATTATCAATGCAAGTAAGTCTGGAGTTTGCTCCCTGTACAGTAGTTTGCCCTGCCAGCTTATTTTTTTTCATAGTTCCTTTATTAGGGTATTGGTTTTTTTGCTTGTTTGGTATTGCTATCTACATTGGCTATTGGAGAGGGATGTGTTTTGTTCCCTTTGTTTCCTTCTTAACTTCTTTATTGTCTCTTTTGAATGATGTGTAAATATGGTTTTTCTCTTATTGATTATATTTCAGCTGGAGATATTTTGATAGAGGATAAATTTAAAAGACTTTAGTGAGTTGAGAGAATGTGAGGTGATGATGGGAGACTATATGCTGTAATGGTTAAGTGCTGGAAGTTCATCCTCACCCATGGAGGCTCCCTGGGTGATTTCAGGTGAGGTACTCTCTTTCCAGTTACACATTGGGTGGTTGCAGGTCAGGCACTCAACAACACAACATTATTGTCATGAAGAAAAATGAAAGAAGGAATATGATGTACAATGCTGTGAATTCCTGGGGAAAAGACAGGATGCAACTCTAACTAATACTATGCTACTGTATAACATCAAGGATGCAATTTAAAGCAATTGCTAAACAAACAAACAAACAAATAAATAAAATAGAGCAGTCACTTGCAAAGCTTCTCCATCAAACCAGTCTTGAGAAGAAAGTGTTACCTTGTCCCCAAAGCTCCCTCACTTTCCCAAACTGCCCCTTAAGGCAAATAAATCAGATGTATTGCCTCCTATAGGAAAGTGATTTGAAAGAATAGCTTTTCATCAGATGCAGGATTATGGGCCCATCTAATAGTATGAAAAAACAAACACACACACAAAACTGACAAGTTTTCCAGGAGATTATTTAACCTGTGGCTTGAAAAAGATGTTTCTCTCTTAATAAGTGGGTAGGAAGAATAATGAACAATAGAAGTCAGTGGCAGTTCAGTGTGAGAATTTTGGTAACTTTGCAAAAGGTAGGTAGAATATAATGTCTGTATTTTGTTGATTTTGGACTTCCAGCTGCAAAGTCTATTACTATATCTTTTATGACATACAATATTTTTGGAATATAAGAACATTAGATACTTAATTTCCTGTTTTTAAAGGAAATACCATCCTGTTAATAATGTGATAAACAGATAGATATATTTCATTTCCATATCTTTATGTCTTGCAATGGAAAGATTTTTTTATGTAGTTAAATACATGCACATTAAAACAAAGCAAAATCCCCCATTCTATGTTTCAACAGGAATTATGCAAATCAAACTTTTATAATATTTCTATTTGTTATTTATTAAGATGCCATAAGACATAAGGTTAACACAACTGCCTCTCTGGAAACTGTCTGCTCAAACTGAAGGAGTATTCAGTAGTTTCTCATGGACAAAATATATTCTGTAATTAAAGATGCTGGGGGTGGGAGGTGAATGTGTTCACAATTCATTTGCATCACAAATTACATTCATCTTGGTATTAACCATTTTTCTCTTTTCATCCCTTCTTAGCCCAGGAATACTTGATAGCAATCTGTTTTAGGGTTGGCTTGCTGGAGGGCATTTTGACATATAACTTGTACTTTGAAGTACATTTATTATTGGATTCAGGTTACTGGAATGGAGACATCATGTCCCAGGCTCTTATATGGCACTGTTGCACCACAGAACAAAAGGAAACAAACTAGATGATTATGATGATGATGTGTTATTGATGATGATGATTGTTTTTATATTTATCTGCATTTATACCTCATTTGGTAATGAAATGTCTGCAAGAAAACAACCAAATTCAGAGAGCACCAAGGACCCACATCCAAATAGGTCATAGAAACTATTTTTAAGAGCTACTTCATGGGTTGCTTAACGCTATGCAAAGTATTAGAGAAGTAAAATATGGTGCATTGTGTTCTCATTGCTCTATTGCCAGGACATTTGTCTTCAAGAGAATCCTATAACACTCTTTAAAGAGTAACTCCAAACCTTACTGAAATATTGATGTGGGCTTTTGAAATCATATCTTTTACAACTGTACAAATAATTATAACATACTAGAACCATACACTATTTTTTCAAATTAACCTTTATGGGAATATGTAATTTATGTATTGTATATGCAATTGCTGATATTTCCAGTGATCTCAGATAGGAAAAGTGCAAAAAGCTGGTACAATCATAATCAATCTAGTTGTAAATTATATATAGACACCAGTGTTCTGATTTTATTTGAGACTCTTTCCTACAGTTAGCTAAAATTAAATTATGAAAATAAGCAGATTTAAGACATGTGCATAATGAATTCAGATCCCAGATTTTCTTACACAAAACACTGAACAGAACATATGCAGCCTCTCAGCTAAGCAGATCTAAACAGGTCAGTGGAAAAGCCACACAAACTGATGTTTGATAATCTGATTTCAGCACAATGTCCTATGCCAAAAATGCTCCCAATAATATTTTTAATATTTAGTGATAAATTAATATGTGAAAACTGCAGCCTGCATCATTTGATATCAATTGCACAAATGGTTTAAGAGCTATAGTCATAGATGTGAAATGTACTGTATATGCCCAAAGAAATGCTGCCAGCTCTTCGAATATCAAGTTTATTATCAAAGAAAACTCATTACTTTATTTGAAAAGTGGGGCATATGGTAAACATGTGATTATGCAGGAAGATTTTGACAGTCAGACTTAAATTTAATTCTGTGCAATCAGTTTCAAGTGCTAAAATGTGGTGTGAGATGAACAGGTGTTAACAATTCTGTTCTTCCTTGGCAAGACATAAAAAGTACAAAAGAACATAGCAGGTCTTACTAAAATTATCAAGCTTCTTCACTAATGGACCAGAGTTCCAAACTTTGCCAATTTTCTATACTATGTTGGCTTATTCATTTAATATGATTTTATGGGGTAATTCTATAAACCAGGGGTGTCAAACTGCCGGCCTGTGGGCCGGATGCATCATAGCAAAACTGCGCCCACCCCATTGCTGGCAATGGGAAAAAAGTTGCGATATGTCGCAACACATTATGTGACGTTGTGGGTTTGACACCCCTGCTATAAAGATTAGGTGTGGGAAATTTATATCGAGCCTCTTAAAGCAGAAAAGCAATTTTTTTTCTCATGTTCTGTGTAATAATATAGTCCCCATATTTAACATTTAAACATCACAGCTTAAAATAAGATGCTGAGAAAATGTGTTAATAGTGAGAGATGGGGAAAAGAAGAAAGCCATGGGGGAATTAAGTTGAACGTGCAACTTGCTATATAAATGCATGGGGAACACTACACATTCAGATACAGAAATTTCCTAGTTCATAATTTTGGACTGCAAGTGTTCCATGGCACTTATGAATAAAAGCATTTAAATTATATGGACCTCTTAATGATCCAAGCTGAAAAAAAGATTTCTAAGCAATCTAGAAAATAGTAATGTATTGCTTATCTATGGTAAAAAATATTAGATAACTTGGGGCCTCAAAATGCCACATTTTTAATATTCTATCACCCTACTTATGATTAACAGTATAATTGCCAACTTTTTTTAATGGCATGTTCTTGCATTTAATAAATGCTGATATTATCTTCAGGCAGTACATTACATTACATTACATTATACATTGTACATTACATTGATTTCAAGAGCAATTAGTATGCAATAATGCAGTTATCCCTGTTCACACAATTGTTTCTTTTGTGGTGCAGCAAAGAGGGATCATCTAGAGTCCTGCTTTCCATTAACCAACAACCACAATTGGGACCACAGCTTCTGTTTCTAAGGGATGCACCAAATTTTATGACATTTTTTGCTGCAATCATTAAGCAGAGTCTCACAGTTGTTAAATGAATCTGGCTTCCCCCATTGATTTTGCTTGTCGGAAGCTGGCTGCTGGATATGTTGCAATACTAACCACGTGATCCTGGGATGCTGCAACAGTTGTAAATATATGCCAGTTGTGAAGCATCTGAATCATGATCATGTGACTTCAGGGACACTGCAACAGTTGTATGTGCGAGGACTGATCATAAGTCCTTTTTTTCAGCACTGTGGTAACTTTATATGTTCGCTAAATGAATGGTCATAAGTTGAGGACTACCTGTATTTTGCATCTGTTTTGTACATAAAAGGGTTTGGGGACTGTCCATATTAGTTATCCACAGTATTGCTTCCAATGACTTTGGGAAGCTCTGCCCCTGTTAATATATGGTACCAGACACACCTATAATGTTGATATTAATTCCTCCATCTTTTTATCTCTTGCTTCTTGTTCATATAGATCTTTCCTTGCCTTTGCTTGTTTTTGTCTTCTTTTACCTTTTACCTTTTTAAAAATATTCAATAAATATTGAATAAATATCAAACTATATTTTTGCGAGCTGAACTACAGTATGTGGCATATGTGCTTGCTCAGATCTGGCTATAGGAATTGACTGTGAACCTGCTGGGTATGAGTAAAACTGGAAATAACAGCAATTTTCCAACAGTTCAGTAGCAGGATCCCTACAAGCACCTACTGTAATAGCATCTTCTAGGACTTTTCCCAATAATGATAATGATGATGATGATGATGATGATGATGATGATGATGATGATGATGAAAGGGACCTTGGAGGTCATCTAGTCCAGACATGTCAAACTCACGACATCATGTGATGTTGCGTGATGTATCGTGACTTTCCCCCCATTGCTGGCAATGGGATAGGTGCGGTTTCAGCGTGATGCATCCGGCCGTTTGACATGCCTGATCTAGTGCAACCCCCTGCTCCGGCAGGAAACCCCTATACCATTTCAGACAAATGGTTGTCCAGTCTCTTCTTAAAAACTTCCAGTGTTGGAGTATTCACCGCTTCTGGAGGTACCGGTAGGTTATTCCAGTGGTTAATTGTTCTAACTGTCAGGAAATTTCTCCTTAGATCCAGATTGCTTCTGTCTTTGGTTAGTTTCCATCCATTGCTTCTTGTCCTGCCTTCAGGTGCTTTGGAGAATAGCTTGACTCCCTCTTCTTTGTGGCAGCCCTGAGATATTGGAACACTGCTATCATGTCACCCCTCGTCCTTCTCTTCATTAAACTAGACATACCCAATTCCAGCAACCGTTCCTTATATGTTTTAGCCTCCAGTCCCCTGATCATCTTTGTTGCTCTTCTCTGTACTCTTTCTAGAGTCTCAACATCTGTTTTACATTGTGGTGACCAAAACTGGATGCAGTATTCAAAGTGTGGCCTTACCAAGGCATTGTAAAGTGGTATTAACACTTCACGTGATCTTGATTCTATCCCTCTGTTAATGCAGCCTAGCACTGTGTTGGCTTTTTTGGCAGCTGCAGCACACTGCTGGCTCACTGCTGAACGCCTTTTCTCAGCATGAAGAATGTAGAATCCACCCCCTCCCTTTGATCCGCAGTCAGGTCCAGTGTTGGGGTCTGGGAGCCAACACGTCGTACTGTCATTAGCTTTGCCCTTTTCGAAACTGGGGCGTGACCTAGTCCAGCACGGGCGTGGCAACTTGACTGATTTGGTCTAATTGAGCTAGAGGACTAATTTAACCCATTCGTGGATTCTACATTCTTCATGCTGAGAAAAGGCATTCAGGTAAGACAACACCCATTCAGCTGACTTTCTCAAAGAGATTGTTTCTTAGCCTCAGCAACTTTAAGTTGTGTGGACCTCTACTCTTGCTGGATGGAGAATTCTGCGAGTTGAATTCCACACAACTTAAAGTTGGTGAAGTTGAGAAATATTGCTCTAAAATAATGGGATACAAAGCCTAATAGATTTTATATACATTGAGGGTGACCAGAGATGGTGTCAGAATAAGAGACAACATATTCCTTTAACATCTGTAAGGAAAAATTGAATCTGTCTCATTCCTGGGTTAGATCAAAATAAAATCGTCATAACAAATTATTACCTCAGCAATAACACCACCAACAAAATATGTTGCCAGGGCATATTTGTAATGAATCATCCAACTATTATTGTGTTTATATAAAATAATGAGGATAGGCTCTCTAGTAATGGCTGAATGATGCTTGGGTAACTGAAATTTTGGAGACACCTCTGGGCTGAATGGAGGAATGGTTTGCTACAAACTAAGATTGCTTTCTGTGTTTATAACAGAGATGCACTGCCCTCAAGTTCAACACATTTGAAAGCAAATGCCATTCATAATCCAGTCAGCAAATAACTGATTCAGTGCTGAGCAGATTTGCTGTCATTTCCTCTGAAATTAGAGGCAGGGAGGAAGAACATTGATTAGAGCAGTACTCTTAGTAACTGACCAATAAAGGAGATAAATAATTGCTGTAATCAAAAACTGAATTTAACAACTATAACAATAACAATAACAACAATAACAATAACAACAACAACAACAACAACAATAATAATAATAATTCAATGATAAGGGATTCTACTATGCCTTGCTTTAGATGTATATCTAAAAGTCCTGCCTGTTCTCAGCATGTAAGTAACAGACATAAAAACAAAAGTGCTCAAGTGCCATTGTTTGTGTGTAATAGTAATGTAATGGCTGGAATACTAGGAAATAATAGTGGAACAAAATGAACAACTGTTTTTGCAAGATAAGTAGAATAATAATACCATTTTATAGAGCATGGTTACTTATGCAAATCTAACAATTTATCCTTCTTATGTCCTCCTAATCATCAGAGGATGATGCTTGGAAATAAATTAACTGTAGATCATGTCCTCATGATGCTGATCTCATCTTCCCAATTTGGGTAAAAGCTACCTGGATAATGTATATATGACTTTAAACTGCATCTGAAGTTACAGAACTTTCCCAATCTGGTTTTAAAATAGTGTTTTGCCTCTTTCACCAACATATACCTTACTGTATAGCAGATTTGTGACAATTTTATGGCTATGGGGGTTATGACAGTCAGGGCCTGGAATCTGCCTTGTTCCTATTGGTTACTTTAGAGTGCTGTGGCCACATTCTTAGTCTCCAGTGATTCCTTGATCACTGTTTCCCAGATTTTTTTTTGATGATGGAGAATTTGGTTCTTTCAAACTATCCTCTATCCCTGTACCCTCCAGTTCTCCAATTCCATCATCATTTTCATGGGATTGCAGAATTGGCAGGTACAGTGTAAGTGATCAATTTGAAAGAACTGGATTCTTGTACTACCAAAAAAAGGGAGTGGTGGCCTAAATGTCTTTAAGAGCTTTGAAGCTTGTGGGATGGGAAACTTGCATGGTAAAACAGGACAGATTCTGCATCACCATATCAACTGCCAATGGGAGGAAGGGTGATTTTAAACACAGATTACCACTTTTCTGGAAGAATGCTAGATCCATACGCTGGAAAATCAAGTGAAGAGAGTGGCAGTTGTAGTGTGTGTGTGTGTGTGTGGGGGATTGCAAGATGCTCCTTATCTGAAAGCTTCCACCCACCCTGGGGGGGGGAGAATCAAGGTTTTGACAGATGGCTAAACCCATTATTCTATCTATCCAATTTTCTGGACAGTTTTTCTGCTGCAAACAAATCCACCAATTACTTTCCATAACTTGTCCTGTTGCATTAAAGCTGAGAGGACAGTAGCACTCACATGCTTGATTACTGACACAGATTAGATCATAAGGATAGTGCAATTTATGGCATTATACTTTTTAGCTGACTCAGAGAATGCAGGAATGCACAGGGACACAGTCATAAATTTGAGGCATCTAAAAAGATTTCCCAGTAAAAAATCTCACCCTCTTCATTTTATGATGGACTTCAAATACTGATGGTATTGTAGTTACCAATGCACATTCAATAGAATGGCAGTCTTTTGCAAAGGACTGGAAACATAAAACAGTCAGATTTCTTCAACCTGGCACCATCCTATTAAACAGCAGCTGATTTATATCTTTCTCAACACGGCTGAAAGGGAAATAGGATTGTCTGTCTGGCCTAAATTCTCATCATTCTTGCTTTCAAGGAATTTTATTATAAGTGCACTTTTCTGTTTCAGTGGCAGATATTGTAGTTTCCCTTTCTCTGTTGCTAGAAGAGAGGAAAAAATAATTTGCTGGAACATCTCACTCAAGCAAAAGGAAAAGCATAGCTTGCCTCAAGGCAGGAATTATTTCTGCTCTTCTTATGTTGTGATGCACCAGATTTTTTTGTTTACCAGATAGGTACAGGTAGTCCTCAACTTACAAAATTCATTTAGTGACCATTTGAAGTTATAGTGGCACTGAAAATAATGCTTGTGACCATTTTTCACACATGTGACTGTTACAGCATCGCCATGGTCATGTGATCAAAATTCAAATGCTTGGCAACTGACTCATATTTATGATGGTTGCAGTGTCCTGAGGTCATGTGATCACCTTTTACGACGTTCTGACAAGCAAAGTCAATGGGGAAGCCAGATTCGCTTAACAATGTTAATAACTTAACAACTGCAGTGCACTTAACAACTGTGGCAAGAAAGGTTGTAAAATGGGGCAAAATTCACTTAACAACAAATCTCGCTTAGCAACAAAAATTTTGCACTCAATTGAAATTGTAAGTCAAGGACACTTATAAGAGCTTCCTTATTCAGAAGAAAGTATGGAAATAAGAGTTGCTCACTTTACATATGCATTTGATAGTAGTATAAAAATAATAGTAGTATTAATTTACCCTTTTAAATTATGTTGACAACAGAATAGTTTTCATGTTGTCCTTAGGTCAAAAGTTCCTTGGCAGGATCCTTCCCAGTCCATATCTTCTACACTTATTGGAGGACTTTCCGTTATGGAAAGTAAAAAGTTGTTCTTCCATCCCATCTCCAACCTTCCCTTTTTTGGGAAGATTGTGAAGAAGATAGAGGTTCATCCATTTCTGAGCATCATAGATGAAGCAGATGATCTCACACAATTTCAGCGGGCATTCATGACTAGGTCTGAGACAGAAACCACAATAGTAGCTATGATGGAAGGCCTGAATTAATACTTTGATGGGAGACTGCATCCTGGATTCAGTCTGAAGAAGGGACACAACACTGAGGAGAAGAACCAAGCGTTATTGCTTTATTGGGTGCCTGCTTTACAAGAAAGAGGGACATCAAAAAAGCAAAGAATTGTATAGAAGTTGAGGATGGGAAATCCTAGTGATGTGATTTGCTGGTCAGTTTGGAGAAACTAGGCAGATCCTTATCAGTGTACCTGTGGGGTTAGTTCTATTGTTAGGCAAAGAGAGGCCTCTCAGGAGGCCAGCAGAGTTGAGGAAGTCAATTGTTAAGGAGATGGAATAGTCAGGGAATCAGGTTTATTGAGGATGGAATGCTGGGATTTCTCTGTATTGCAGTTTCATTGTAAGGGCTGCCCTTGGGCTGTACTGTAAACTGATAAAGAGGCTTCTGTTCTTTGGTCTAGATGGGCTTTCAAAGGGCAGAGAGGATCAGTTTGGGTTTGATAGGCAAAGGGAGGAACTGGATTTGACCATATCTAAAATTCTGTCGTATCTAAAAGCCATGGAGGAAAAGGGTGCAGCCTTCATTTCCTTTGTAAGGTTTATTTTCTCTACTTTATGGTCATTTTAGACTTCAGCAGTATTTTGAGTTAATCAATCACCATGTCTCTTGTCTGCTTGCAGATGCAATTCAAGATATTAATTAACAACTTTAAAGCCTTAGATCAGAGGTCCCCAACCTTTTGGGCACCAGGGATCAGTTCCATGGAAAGACGTTTTTCCACGGACCAGAGGGGGCGTGGTTTTGTGTGCTGCCTGCATCTCGCAGATGGGGCTTTGCTTGTTTTTGCGGACCGGTTGCTGGCATGTCCACGGATCGGGGGTTGGGGACTCCTGCCTTAGATGGGATAGAGCTGGGCTGTTTGTGGGATCACCTGTTCCCAAGAATACTAGCCTGACCCATGCATTCCCAAAGGAGGGGGGTATCCTCCAGATCACTTCATTTAAGCCTTTCCATCTTTTAGAATTGAGAATGTGTCCTTTTTGAAAGCTGCTCCTTCCAGTTCTCTGGAACTGTCTCCCCACCCTGATATTTGATGGACCCCAATCCTGTTTCTCTTTAGAAGGTGGCGAATACTTGGCTTTTCCCCCAGGCATTTGGATCTGGAGTCTCTTGTTGGTTATGTGCATTTGTTCTGTTCAGTTTGCTATTTTTTACATTTTCTTAAACGATAATGTCCTATTTTATGTTGTTTATTTGTCTGACTATAAATATACTGGAAACAAAGAAACTATCATGAACACTCTTTACAGTAATATTCTTTGGGTGAGATCCTATCTGTTAAAAAAAAAATCTGATCTCTTTATAACATGTTCAATTTCCCAGCCTATTTTCTTCCTGAATCAGCAGAAATAGATATGGTTTCACTTCTGGCTTTTGAGTCAGTCAATTGATTGATAAGATCTTTGAAATTTAAACATATTTTAAATCAGTTTATTAATTTATGCTGCTTTCATTTCACTCTTCTGATTATGATTTATTTTATTGGACATACAAATACAAAGTATTATATATGTTTTTCCAGTACATCAATTCTAGGTGTCAGAGAATTTGATTTATTCCTCAGGATGATTGGTATCAGATTCATTTTTAGATATCATTGTAAAGGATTCTGGATTTTTGTATTCAGATAATCCTTAACAAACAAACAAAACCCTTACAGACTGTAACATCTCATGCTTTGACCGTTAGCATCCTAGACATGTTGGAAAATTAATTTACCATATGGGCTCTTTTTAATGATTAAACATAATTGTTTTTCCAAATGTGATTATGTGACAGAATCTAATAAGTTACAAAAGCCTTAATGAGTAGAAGCTGTCTTTCTCAGTTTATAAGTAAAGATTAGATCTGATAGTTAACTATTAGAAATATTATTAAATAAATAACGCAGGGCAGATACATAGAACTGAGTCATATGAAGTTTGCCAGGTAAAATAACTATTAGGTTTACTAAAATTCTTGTCAAACCTTTATGATATTTCTGGATGTGACCCCAAACCCATAACTGTTTTTAATCTTATTAAGAATGTCTCCAATGACTTGTCAAAAATTATACCTCTGTTCATTGCCCAGTCTACCTTTTGTTAGTTATTTTTTTCCCATTTAACTACATGCAATTCTTCATCAGTCATTGATCTTAATAAGTGTTCACATTACTTTTATATGTGGAAAAACCAACAGAAAATTGGATTGGTGATAATTTGTATGATAATTTGTATAACATAAGGTATAAGAACTTGAAAGATTCTTTAGTTAAACAAGTTGCAACAAGAACATGCATTACCAGACTACTTCTTGCTTATCAGCTTACATAGAGAGGGGTCTCCGTGTAGAACTAGGTGACTATAAAGACTAAAGAGCCTCTCTTAAAAAGATCTTAATGAACATCCTTTATTGAATTCATTACTCTATTTCAGTGTTTTTCAATCTTAGCATCTTTAAAATACATGGGCTTCAACTCCCAGAATTTCCCAGCCAGCATGTTGGGAAACTTGAAATCATTGTTGAAAATCATAATATTCTTAGATATAACTGTTAGATATAATTAATACTGTTAGATATAACTATTCTTTTTTTCCAGTGAAAAGGAACAAAATTTAAAAAATAATCATACATTCATTTATATAGAAACTGGAAGAAGAAATATTTTCCCTTCATTATTCCAGCTACTCCAAAATTATAAAGATAAAAGGAATACAAATTATGAACCCCCCCAAAGCAGAGACTATCAAGGATGTGTAGAAAGAAAGATAGAACAGCAGTATAAATCAGGATTGTTGCGGTCAATGGGAAGTAGAACGAATAGAAGCAACAGGGATTGTGTAAAATTGTAATGGTAGAATGTATCAGCTGTTGGAAATACCGGTACTTGAAGGAAGCCTTCTTTGTGGAACTCTTCAGAGGATGTGATGTTTATGTTTTGGATCACAGCCATGCAGCATGTTCTTCTCAGATGTCTTAGGCAAATCTTTATTCAGAAGGCAATTCAGATTTGCTGAGTACATGTGTTTGGGTCATCTGGTATGCAATCAAAAAAACAGTTGTAATAGAGGGCATGCTGATGCCAAGAAACTGTGTTCTTGAACTGTATCCATCTCTAATCATCATGCTGGAAAAATAACAAGTGGATTCATAGGTGAACTGGATCGATTCCTTAGTCACAGTGTAAAAGATTTTGATCAATAATCAGTGGAGGAATCATAGCTTCATGCTCAAATTGAATATTATTTTAATTGTATTCAGCTTTATCATCTCACTTAATTTGGAGAGATGAAATGGAGCCTATCTTTACTGAGACAAGGAAACATTATCTGCTAGGTAAAAACAGTTCTGGAACCTTTGGGACTACACAAAGTTTATGAGTTGCTGTTGTAATCTAGAAGCTTTTCACAAATAGATTGCCTAACAGACTCACAGGGACTTTGTCATGTGCATTTGACAACAATATTTGAGTTCAGTTAGTTACATAACTCGTTAATAAATCTAACTTGGGCTCCTCATTTGGGAAACTTATCTTTGGCTTCGAGTCACTGATATCGCTGTATACTAAGGCTTAAATATGATAGTTTTTTGGCCCCAGATTAGCACTTTAAACCAGCTCTCAACTTTCAAATGGCTCTGATATTTTTGTCTTTCATGTTATTACCTATCCTACTATTCATGCTATTTTCTCTCAAAAATTGAACATTTTTCTCTCTCCTAAATGCTTTTATGATGGTTCTTTTAGGCAATTATGACTTCTGCATGATACCAAAGAGAGAACATCATTCAAAGTTGTGGCATTTTATTTTCCTCATAGAACATTTTCCATACATACATGTATCTCAAATTTTAGCAAGCTCAAAACCATAGAGATATTGAAAAGAAATAGAATAGATAAAAGAAAAAGAGTGCATGGTGAGAAAATAAAATAGGAGAAAAAAGGAGAAAAAATAGAAAAGAAAAATGAAGAAAAGATAAGAAATCTTCCTGACAGTGGTTATAAATGTATTTATATTTTATCCTCTCTAAGATTATGTCATTGGTTTCTTCTTTCCATAAGCTTCCCTTTCCTTTTCTGATAAATCACAAGTTTATTTTATTTTTTTTAGCAAAAAGTCTATAATGGGTTTCCAGTTACTAATAAATGTGGCTGACTTTTCTCTAATAAAACAAGTAATTTTACAATCTGGGCTAGTTCTGTCATCTTTGCCATCCATTCCTCCACTTTGGATATTTCAGAGTCTTTTCATTTTTTTTAGCATATAGTAACCTTGCAGCAGTAATCATATATAAATTAGTCTTCCATGACTCTTTTCTATTTGTCTTCCATTAATCCCAGCAAGAAAAATTCTGGCTTCAATTGAATGTTGATCTTAAACATTCTTTGTATCATTGTATGTATTTTAACCCCACATTTTCTAGCATAATAAAATGACATTTCTTGTGCATATTTCTTTTATACATTTCAGATAATTTTTCTGGAGTCAAATATCAATGGTATATTGTTCTATAAAATAAATTTTAAATTGCAATTATGTAAATTGCAGTCCTTTCAGCCACATATTTCCCCATTGTTACATCAATATATTATATCCAAAGTTCTTAGCCCATTTTATCATATCACTTGTTCTTCTATTTAGAAAAATGTGAGTTAGACAGCATCACCACCAGATGGATCCGTAGCTGGCTGACCGGCCGTACTCAGCATGTGGTCCTCAATGGAACCGCATCTACATGGAGGGAAGTGTGTAGTGGGGTGCCCCAGAGCTCTGTTCTGGGCCTAGTGCTCTTCAACATCTTCATTAACGATTTGGACGAGGGGATAGATGGGGAAATCATCAAATTTGCAGACGACACCAAGCTGGCAGGAATAGCCAACACTCCAGAAGACAGGCTTAGGATACAGGAGGATCTGGACAGACTTGAACACTGGGCGCTATCTAACAAAATGAAATTCAATGGTGAAAAAAGTAAGGTTCTACATTTAGGCAAGAAAAAACAAAATGTACAGGTATAGTATAGGGGGTACCTTGCTAAATAGTAGTAACTGTGAGAGGGACCTCGGAGTCCTAGTGGACAATCACTTAACTATGAGCCAGCAGTGTGCAGCAGCTGCCAAAAAAGCCAACACAGTGCTGGGCTGCATTAACAGAGGGATAGAATCAAGATCACGTGAAGTATTAATACCACTTTACAATGCCTTGGTGAGGCCACACTTGGAATACTGCATCCAGTTTTGGTCACCACGATGTAAAACAGATGTTGAGACTCTAGAAAAAGTACAGAGAAGAGCAACAAAGATGATTAGGGGACTGGAGGCTAAAACATATAAGGAAAGGCTGCTGGAATTGGGTATGTCTAGTTTAATGAAGAGAAGGACGAGGGGGGACATGATAGCAGTGTTCCAATATCTCAGGGGCTGCCACAAAGAAGAGGGAGTCAAGCTATTTTCCAAGGTGCCTGAAGGCAGGACAAGAAGCAACGGATGGAAACTAATCAAGGAGAGAAGCAACCTAGAACTAAG
>NW_015386141.1:599778-612821 GCF_001527695.2 Protobothrops mucrosquamatus
CTAGAACAATTAACCAGTGGAACAACCTGCCTCCAGAAGTGGTGAATGCTTCAACACTGGAAGTTTTTAAGAAGAGACTGGATAGCCATTTGTCTGAAATGGTATAGGGTTTCCTGCCTGAGCAGGGGGTTGGACTAGATGACCTCCAAGGTCTCTTCCAACTTTATTATTATTATTATTATTATTATTATTATTATTATTATTATTATTATTATTATTATTATTATTATTATTATTATTATTATTATTATTATTATTATTATTATTATATGTTTACCTTTATTGTCCATATTTGTATCTATTTATATAAACATTTGTAACGTGTGTGGGCAGGATTGAAGAAATCAGCGTTTGAACTTGTCCATACTTGCAGACAGAAAAGTGGAGCTGCCCCCAAACATATGGAGTAGTAATAAGAGCCTGCCTTTGTGGTGCTATTGGATGCCCCAAATAAATGGCCTTTCCAATACTTACAATTCTCCTGCGTTTAACTGGTGTGCTTCTTGTGCTCCTATTAAATATACTGCAAATATTCTACTTATCACTTCTCATATGCCTAAGAAACAGTGACTATGTTTTTGAAAAACATTTGTCACCATGATGCCTCATACCCACAGAGCTTATTTAAAATCTTTAAACATTGCAGGGAATGTTTGTCCTGTTCCACTTGCCAGCTCCTGGGATTTTGTCCTCCCTACAATTGTCATGGCATCTTGGAAACTCTTTCCCCTGGTAGTTTCTGGCCAATCTCAGTGATAGCTTTGCTGTTCTTCCTCTTGGAGGACAAGACATAGACCAAAGGGAATAGCAAGGATAAGGTGGGTTGCTTGCCTCCTGCTGCTCTTGTACTCCCCACTTAGCAAACTAGAGAAACCCCTATTTATTTCAATGAAAAATTATGAAGGTCATGGGTGTGACAGAGCAAAAAAGAGTGAAGTGAGTTTTAAAGGTGCTGAGAAAGTGTTTCATAGCTCAAGCTCTATCTGTAGGATGAAATGACCTGCTCCAAGAACACCAAGTAGCAGGAGTAGCAGGCTTCTGAATGGTGCAGTCAGCTTGTATGAGGGACATACAGGTAGCAAACTGTGCTCTGCTGTCACTGTTCCCATTTTTAAGAAATATTTTCACATATGCCTTATGCAGCAACATCATATTGGATTCTTTTACTCGGCCTGTGCAAAGATACAGAGTCATATGCTTTTTGTGTAATTATAAAACAGGAGCATTGTTCCAGAGGAATGTATTTCTTCAGGGCTCTAAAACAGGAAAATAAACCTCAGAATAATCTTAGTGGGCTGTTTGACTTTGTTGTGGTGACCTTCAAACATTCAAGCTTAAGAATCAGCTGTTCACATTTATCAATGTCCAGTTAATAAATCTACTCATCATGGCAGGAGTACATTTTAATTATCACATAATTTGTCATAATGCTGAAGAATATATCACTTTGGAAGTAGGTAACTATAATTAAAAAAGTATAGGTCTATTCATAAACTATGCCTAAGAAACCAGTTTTTAGTCATAATGTTGCTCTTTAAAATAAAAATGAAAAGAGGACCATTTTAAAGCATGTATATCTTTTATTGCAATGATTTTTCTATGCTGCATACACTTATTTTTCTTCGAACATTTTAAAATAAAGGATTTTAAGTTACTTATATAGTGGAATTAAACAATTTAGCAATGTGAGATTTCCCCCCCCTAAACAGTGCAGGACTGATTATATGTGTATCTGCAATGAAACAGCACAAAGTTCTCTTTGGTGTCTGGGAATGAATATTGAAGTTCAAAACTTTAATGGAGGGCACAATGGTAGGAAGGATTGTTGAATTAATTTGATTTCCACATACAAATCTCAATCTAATAATAGAACAAACACATGGAATCCCTGTCCCGTTCTTGAATCATCTTTGCTAGAGAGAAATATATATGAATTTCATAAAGAGTGATAAGGGATAATTACTTTACTGCCAAATAAATATATCTTTGTCATATTTTTGGCTAGAATATTAAAGTGATGGAGGATTCTAGTCACTGATGGAAATCTTCTGTCCCTAGTTGAATATGTATTTACCCTAGACTGTTCACAGCTGTGAATTTTCAGATTGTGTTCAAGAATGCATTATACCATTTGCACCTGGGTAGACAACTGGAAACTCTTTCTTTCAAAATGTGATACAAGTTATGAATTGTTTTTGGACCATAGCAATGGCTTACAAATGCAACTATTGCTGCACTCAGATCTAATTAGAAAACAATATAAAAGGCCTATCCCAGCAATTAGGACATTTCACTCTATTACGCAAAATGATAAAATAAAACTACAACAAAAAGCTGCTTTTATTGCCAGAAGGGAGCTAGCTTAATATTGAATCCATCCTCAAATTGGTTTTCTACAGGCTCTGTGTTCTGGTGAACTTAATTAAGGTTGAACTTAATAGTATTTATTTCACATTAATGCAGCCTTTTGCTTTCTGTTTCCCCAATAGATTTTGAGTGCCCCAAAGCAGGTCTGGCAATTGGGCTGCTTAATCTTTTTTTGCTGTTTTCAAGTAAGTACTTGCTGATTGTATTTCTAGGCTGTCAACATATCAAGCAATGAATTCTTCTCAGTTTATAGGGAAATAACTTTGGTTTGTATCATGGCTCAGTTCTATTTTGAGGCATCCTTCAATCAGAATATGGTGGTCTTGGCTTTGTGGAACTATAATTTCCTTTCTAGTTCACCTTGTCTATTTCTGTAGTTTCTTACTGGATCAAAACTCTGATTTCTCCAGCCTCTAGAACACTCTGACCCTTTGAACTTTAAAATCCTCATCAGACGTTTCCCATTTATTTTCAAAATCTTATTCACAACTGCAGTACAAGTTCTACAGAAACATACATTGTTAAAAAGGCAAGAATTACATGATGCATGTTCCATGCCAGATGCCAGGCTCTGAATTTCCTTCCTCCTATGCAAACCATATATTATTCTGGAAAAAAGTCAGCATTCAGAAGATATGAGCCAAAGACATAAATAATAGGAGTAACTTATGTTTTATTTTAAACTTGAATATTTTTCTTCTTCTTTTCCCAGTAAAGCTGCATTTCTGCCCCTTATTACAATACAGTAGTTGAAGATTTCAACAGCATTCTAAATTCTATTCTCAGGCTATAAATTTTACAAGCAACAGCTTAACTTGTAACCTTGCCAAGCTAACATGGATCCTAACCTGCTATAGTGTTTAAGACAATAATTAACTCATAAGCTTGTATGGTTTTCCTCATAAATTAATCCTGTAGGCATTACAAGAGTAAGGGCAATCTTGGCACATACCTGAGTCATGTGTACATATGTCTGTTATGTCCAGCAACATTATACACTCCACAACCCAACATTTCAGCTTGCTCCATTAGAATTCTCAACATTCAGAGCTGGCTTGGAAAGGTTCACAGTAAAACTTCTCTTTAGTCAAAGAATATATCTTGTGATCTTGAGTTTAAAAACTTATTAGAGATTAAGAAACAAGTTTCAGCACTAGGTTAACTAACCTTTGTGGGCTTCAAGAGAGAAAGAAAAGAAATATCTATGGGATTTTAGCTCAAAGTGCCTGCTTTTCATGTCAAAGAGCTTGTGTTCAATCTTTTTTCCAGGCAGCTGTGGGAAAGGCCTAATTGATACCAGAATATCTGATTGCAGTCTGTGTCTGTGGCTATTGTTCTATGTGGCTAATTTCCTAGCTTTCTAGGTGAGAGAGTGACAAGTTACTTTGGAGTGATGCATTGGGAGCTGCATGCCAACAACAAAGCATGATAAATACAAAACCCAAGTTTGTTTTATTTAAAACCTAATTGAATTGAACATGCAATTTGATTGCAAGCTACATTTCTGCCAGATAAAAATCGACAACTTGATGGCAGTTTTTAGAAAGATATTGAGAATGGACCTATGAATTTTGGAAGATTGAGGCACCTGAAGTCTTCTTCAAAGAAGAGTCGCATTGTTTCTATAATAATTGCCAGCCATGAAGAAATTAAACAGGGTTATTTTTTCTAGCATGTAGATGAACTAATATGAAACACTTGACTAGTTTACTTTCTTAAAATCAGGCAATCCTACTAAAGTATACCAATTCCAGAGCTAGGTGAGTGAAGCAATCACTGTATTTGGTGGCTGCTACGGTAGTAGAAAGAGGCTGGAAAAGATAGCCACACACTAAGCCGATTGCACTGGATACGTAAGCTATCCAGGTTTTAATCCTTAGGTGCAGTGGGGATTGCTATATCCAGGATGGAAAGAGGATTTTATTACCAATCCCATTGGGTTTTGCACATGGAATGGGAAGCTTAAGGAGGAAAATCATTTTGTTATTTACCCCAATGACAGAATATCCAGGACAGATCCACTGTTTCATACTTACTGATGTTTTCAGACTTGAAACAAGCAATTCAGCACCCCCCCAAAAAAGCTGGAATAGTTTCTTTACTTATTTTGAAATGATGGAAAATCTGTTGAGCTTCTAATGATAGAAGTGTGGATAGTAGATTGTTGGACTGTAGCCAACAGATATTGTAATACCCCCACAGTCTTAGGTTACAGCTGTCATAACTGTAATGAGATCACTACCAATAGGGTAAAATTACATTTACCAAGTGCAGAAATATGTATTTTAAGGGCTTGCTATATCATTTAGATCATCCTGTAATAGCTATGCTAAAATTGAGAATACTGTTTGAATTCTGCACTACCATTTCAATAGTTAGGAATGCAGCATATAGTTCATTTGTAGTACTTGAAAATCTTTGACTGCAATAGAATTGAAGCCCCCTTTTTAGGAACAGCCTGAGTGCTTCCTTCATATTACATTTTCTGAGCAATTGCAGAGTTAAAAATGGATTGACCAGTAGTATAGTTCTTGTAAACTGAAATGAACTGTGACCCAGATTGTAATGGTAGTAGAAGCATGTGACTGCTCCTATCTATGCCAAATCCTGCATGGATCCACCCAACTACTGTATACCTAGAGTAGAGAACGAAGGGCAAGTAACTCGATTGTTGTGTCAAAGACCTTTCCTGATATTGTCTGATATCATTGAAGAACAATTGACATGCAATCATTGGCAATATTTCTAGGATATAAAATGCTTCTATATGTAAGCAATGTGATTCTGTTAGTCACTAATGCTCATCTTTGTATGGATGGGGAAAATGCCAATATCAGCACATGAAGATCTTTGTAAAAATCACCTATTGTAGCAGCTGTCACTTAAACAATGCTCCATTTTTAGTTGGATGAGTAATTATTTGGACAGACAAAAAACACTGTTATTTAGACATAAACGTACTTCAGAATATCCTACCATGTACCTAACAAGCCTTCAGTTTTGCTAGCTGATGCTAATTTGCTTATTATATTTGTTAAGGTTATATTCTGCCATTCATTTAGGAGCTTAAGGTGATCTATATGTCAGTCCCTCCTTCAACTTCATCCAGTATCAATGAACCTGTGCAATAGGCAGGACTGAGAGTGACTGTTGGAAAGTCACCGAGTTAACTTCCACGTCTGAAGGTGGACTTGAACCTGAGTCTCCCTGATCCTAGTTTAATAGCTTAACTACAATATGATTGCATTTTGTTATGGCTGCTGACTTGAGGAAGATGGAGGGAGTATTCTAATGCATGCATACAAGGATAAATTCCAGGAACTTACCGTAACTATGGAGGGAAAATGAAATGGATGGTCTGAAGCAAAAGAGAGAGTAATGAGAGTTCACATCAAAGAGAAGATGGACCTGCAAGATCTATTAGACAGTAGTGATTGCCAAAAAAGACTGTCACAATCTAGATGATTAGCAGTTAGCAGCAAAGAGATAATAAACTCCAACTCTTTTAAGCTCTTTGTTGCCATTGAGTAGTCATTTGTGTGGGTTTTTTTTTAAACCAGGTATGGTAACCTTAAACTTTGCTGTGGCTTCAAATAAATCATATTTTTTAAAAAACAGCAACTCAATTCATCTTCCAAGCTAGTTGCCTATTTGGGTCTGAAGCTGATCCTGAATTGATGCAAACACTAATGTAGACATCCATAGAGAGTCAAACCTAAGGATTATACTATTTTAGAGATGAGAAATTTTATTAGCCATAATTACAATTTCGAAAAGATTTAAAAGATCTTGAATACTCAAAACCAGTGCTTTTTTTGTAAAAAACAAAAAACAAAAAAGGTGCCGGAACTCATACACGTCATGCAACCCACCTTGCCTACCCTACAAGGTTTACCTTTGTAGTTGAAAAAAAACCCTTCAATTTTTAGTGTATCTAAAAGACTAGGATTTTGTTCAAGGTAAGTTAATACTATTAATGTTACCATGCACTGTGTGGCTTTAAATTACAAGAAGGCATTTTATTAAACTTTTGGGACATTTACCACTGGCATACCCATTTAGTTTAATGAGTGGAAATGTCAGCTTTCTATGTGGAATAAAATTGGCCCAATAAAACAAAATTTGGTTGCTTGTAAAAGATTGAATTATTTTTAAGAAGTTGTCAAACAAGGTGGAAAAATTTACATTTGGAGTTTAATATGGATATTGACTTGAAACAAATTAAAGTTGAAACTTTGTCAGTTAACAGATTACTTTTAATTTACCTTTAAGTTAAACCCAATTTAATAAATAGATCTGATTAAACCTCATGCTGTAGGTCTATCTTTACATCTGGCTAATACATAATTAATATATATTATTATTAATAATACCTCCAAATAACAAGACATTTATTCTTATTCTTCCCCTCTGCAGTTTGAATATAAAGTATAAAAGACTAAAAAGAGATTTTCGTAGACATCCCAGCCTTTGAACTACCCAAGAAACCGAAACAGCAAAGTTTCGCTGTCGGGCAAGCTTCCACGCCAGCCGTCATTCTTTCCTCTCACTTCGCCTCTTTTTAACCTCACACCCCACCTTCTGTAAGTGAAGGCAAAGGGCTCATACACCCTCTCGTGAAAGATGGCCTCCATGTTTATGTGTCTCCCACCATCTGCTTCCACACCACATGCTCTGACCCAGCCAATCAAGTCACACTCTGGCTGTGGTGCTCCAATGCCTCATGGCTCCTCCTAGGGGAGGCAGACAGCACTGGAGGGGACCCCACTGCATTCTATTGCCAGCGGGGCATTTTCAAAACCAAACAAGGATAGGAATGGCAAAAATAGGAAAAGAACGCAACTCTGGAAAATCCGTCAAAAAAAGGTACCGGAACTCCATTCCAGTGCGTTCTATGACAAAAAAAAAAAAAAGCCCTGCTCAAAACTATATATATACTGTTTCACTCCAGATTTGTGTAAGAGTGTCCACAGTTTTATTCCAATTCCCATTGTAATGGTTCCAAGTATGGATTTGTCCTTTTTGCAGCAGCTGCACACTGAACTGTCCACTCTGATTCTGAGATTCCTTTCATCATCTGTCATTGCTAGTTCAGACCCATTCATGCAATGGTGAACTCTTTGGTGGCAACAATATCATCTTACACTTGTTTACATTGTGCTACATTTGCCCGTCTTTCTTAATGTTGCTCTTATCTATATTTTACCTAATTCTGCATAAAGGAACTGAAACATTTAAGTAGTGTTGCGACAGACTGCTGACTCTATGCTTGCAGCAGATGCACAAATTCCACTTTTATTGTCTGTTCTAACGTTTTTTTTTTAAATTGGTATGTATATACTGAAAGTTTATGGAAAATCTCCTATGGACCTTCTCTTTCCTACTTCATGTTCAATATGAAATGTAATATCAGGCATGCAAAACAGAGCAACATACTAGATAAACAAGAGCACCCACTCTTATTTATCCATCTGGGTAAAAATCTGGTGAGTATTTTATGCAAATATTTGATTTTTCTATTAGGCAAAGAAATATAGCAACCAAAAAGGATACTTGCACCTTTAGTAGTCATGAAGAAGAATTTCAGAATACTCTTTTTCTTTGTTTCTGTATGGATTTAATATCTTTGCCATCTTTTTTGTGTGTGTTTACTTGTTTTAATGTTTTTTAGAAACAATAATTAATAAACTTCCCAGAGTTGCTGGGAGTTGGGTGGCATATAAATTGAATGAATGAATGGATGGATGGATGATGGATGAATGAAGTGAGTTTAAAGGAAATAAGATATCAGGCCAAATAGAGTGTTCATTTTGCAAGAGTGCAGGTAGAAATTAAAAGTGTGGGGAGCAATTATTAATATAACTTTACAAATCAATAAAATAAACCAGAAGTTTAAATTCCTTGTCCAATATTGCTGTGTCACAGTACTAAAACACAGTTCATATCACTACTAACTGGACCCAGATTTGACACAGGAGAGTGAAGGAATGGATTAGAGTGAGGACTGTCCAAAGTTTGTGGATTTTTTTCCATTTGGCATTGCTTCATTCAAATGACCAAATATCTTATCAACTTGTCTGAATAAACTTTGCCCTTAGTAAAATATCATTACATCCACTCAAAGTAGGACTATTCCACAAGACAAAAGTAAATAAAACTCTAACAAATTTGCAAGCATTTTTTGGTTCACTGGAACCATTTTTGTTCCCATCTCTCTGAAACTACTTCAGTGAAAAATTACAGAAATATGATTTTCAGTTTTTTGTCACTTAGACTTTTCTGAGTGTGTTTTGGTTTAACAGTTCCAAAAAGATCTGAATTAGACTTTTGAGTGTCTTAATGGGCAAATATAGTAGCTATTGCTACTGCATGTGTGCCTCTTGCTGATCTTCACCAGGAAGCTGTGTATGACAAAACTAACTTAAATAAACTTATTATTTTATTCCATGACTGAATAAGCTGAAATCTTATTGTAACTTGAACAGAAGCTTCATCTGAATTCAGTACAATTTATGTTTAGGTAAACATAAATATAATCATAGTGTAAAGTGTGTTAATTCAATAAAAATCAGTGGACTTAAGCCTGCTTAGCTCCATTTTCTACAATATAGACAAGAATAAATATGATTTGTATCAATGAAAAAATGGTGATTGAGGGCTACTGAGCTTAACTTCATTCATTTATGATCTGTGAATGGAGAGTTTTAGTATATATAAATATACTATATATACTACATAGAGAGAGTTTTAGTAGTATATAGAGCTCATGGCCTTTGCATCTTTTCCTTCTAATTTCTTCTGAAAAAGTAATTTTCCTAATCCTTCTAATTTCTTCTGGTAAAATAAATAGAAAATCTTCTTTCTCCATTTGATATTATTTACTATTTCATTATATAAAAGTGTTTAAGCCCATGTATTAATTGTTATAGGAATCCAATCAGTTGTAAAGAAATTTGAAGTTTTTAAATTTTCCTTCAAAAAAGGAAAAAAATGGATCCAGGAAATTACAGACCTATCAGCCTGACCTCAATACGTGGGAAGATTCTGGAAAAAATAATCAAACAACGAATCAATGAACACCTAGAGGCAAACAAAATCACTACTAAAAGCCAACATGGGTTTGTCAAAAACAGATCATGCCAGACAAACCTTATTGCATTCTTTGACCAAGTGACAAAATTAGTGGATCAGAGGAATGCTGTGGATATAATTTACTTGGACTTCAGAAAGGCATTTGATAAAGTAGATCACAACCTACTACTCGATAAGATAGAAAAATGTGGGTTAGACAGCATCACCACCAGATGGATTCGTAGCTTGCTGACCGGCCGTACTCAGCGTGTGGTCCTCAATGGAACCGCATCTACATGGAGGGAAGTGTGTAGTGGGGTGCCCCAGGGCTCTGTTCTGGGCCCAGTGCTCTTCAACATCTTCATTAACGATTTGGACGAGGGGATAGATGGGGAAATCATCAAATTTGCAGACGACACCAAGCTGGCAGGAATAGCCAACACTCCAGAAGACAGGCTTAAGATATAGGAGGACCTGGACAGACTTGAACACTGGGCGCTATCTAACAAAATGAAATTCAGTGGTGAAAAAAGTAAGGTTCTACATTTAGGCAAGAAAAACCAAGTGCACAGGTATAGTATAGGTGGAAACTTGCTCAATAGTAGTAACTGTGACAGGGATCTTGGAGTCCTAGTGGACAATCACTTAAATATGAGCCAGCAGTGTGCAGCAGCTGCCAAAAAAGCCAACACAGTGCTGGGCTGCATTAACAGAGGGATAGAATCAAGATCACGTGAAGTATTAATACCACTTTACAATGCCTTGGTAAGGCCACACTTGGAATACTGCATCCAGTTTTGGTCACCATGATGTAAAAAAGATGCTGAGACTCTAGAAAGAGTACAGAGAAGAGCAACAAAGATGATTAGGGGACTGGAGGCTAAAACATATAAGGAACGGTTGCTGGAATTGGGTATGTCTAGTTTAACGAAGAGAAGGACGAGGGGGGACATGATAGCAGTGTTCCAATATCTCAGGGGCTGCCACAAAGAAGAGGGAGTCAAGCTATTCTCCAAGGAGCCTGAAGGCAGGACAAGAAGCAATGGATGGAAACTGATCAAGGAGAGAAGCAACCTAGAACTAAGGAGAAATGTCCTGACAGTTAGAACAATTAACCAATGGAACAACCTGCCTCCAGAAGCGGTGAATGCTCCAACACTGGAAGTTTTTAAAAAGAGACTGGACAGCCATTTGTCCGAAATGGTATAGAGTTTCCTGCCTGAGCAGGGGGTTGGACTCGATGACCTCCAAGGTCCCTTCCAACTTTATTATTATTACTATTATTATTATTATTATTATTATTATTATTATTATTATTATTATTATTATTATTATTATTATTATTATTATTATTATTATTATTATTATTACTATTATTATTATTATTATTATTATTATTAGAAATAAAGTTTAGAAAATATTACCTGGAGGCTGGAGGTCATGAAAGCCCAAAACATTATGTCCCACCTATGGTAAATAAAAGAAAATTTTTCTCCAGTTTTCTGGATTACAAAATGTGGTGCTTTCTGAAACATGGAAAAGTCAAAGCCAACCATGTAGCTAAACCGGGTTCTAAACATACGGCTTTTATTTTTCCCCTTCCCACATGTTACCTAATCTCTAGGCAGACTGAAATTTAGAATACAGTTGCTTATTGAGCTGTAAGCTGTAGATGACAGCCAGTGGTGTTCTGTTTCTCTGTTTCTGTGGTCTGTCTTTTAATAGATCCGCTCTGAGAATTGATTTAACTCTACTGATTTGTCTATTGAATGCTAGGTAGGTAATTTATCTCCTGAATGTCTGGTTTAATTTAATCATTCAAACATTTCTTTCAAGTGGGTCAGAATAAGTGCCAGATCAAACTATTTAAATGCATTATTAATAAGTCACAGCCCCTACTGGATAATAACATTGCACTTTCCCAAGTCCTGGGTGGAGGCCCATACAGACATAGATACATACAGACAGCTACCCAGATTCTCACAAGCAATGACAAACAACAGGACAGTGGTGCCAACATGGAACCAAATCCTGCACAAGCCCAAATGTCTATTGTTCTCATAGTTACACTAATAGCACCATCACAAGCTCCAGCAAGTGCACATACAAGATTAGAGGTGGCTTCACGTGCTCTTCCTCCAATGGCATATATATGCCATTGTCTGCAAGCAACTCTCCTCTAGAGTCTATGTAGGACAAATGGGCCAAAACAATTAATGAACACAAATTTGACCTCAGGACTTAAAACAAGGAAAAGTAATAGCAGAGCACTACAACTTCTCAGGACACATTATGGCAGGTGTTAAAGTAATTGTTTGGGAAAATGGGACCAAAAGCAGTATTGAGGAAGACATTGCTGAACTCATATCAAATGTTTCAGGCAATCTCAGACATCTCAACTACTATGGTGGGATTTTTAACTTGTTACATTTGGTTGAGAACATACTTGTAATCTCTCTCCCATGTAACTTGCATCTGCATGACTAATCTGTCTTCGTCTACACCAGACATGTCAAACTCGCATGTCACATGATATCGTGCAACGTATCGGGACGGTTTTGCCATTGCCAGCAATGGGGTGGGCGCGGCTTTCAGATTATGCGTCTGGCCTGCAGGCCGGCGTTTTGACCCCCTGGTCTACACCCTGCACCCTGATTCTGCCTCACCATAATTTAAATCTGAATCAATCCAGCATATGCTTCTGATAATGAGCTGTGGCTCAGAAAAAAATATGCCTTTTAATAAACTTTGTTAATTGGAAAAGGTATTACCAGACCCCAAACAAATTTTTTTCTGCTCCACAAATTTTTAGACTTGGACAGATTGCTTCTATTCTAACCAGCAATCTCTGCTGTAAAGGAAACACATGGGATTCAGCAAATCTGTGTGTCTGCTGGAGAGGAAAACAAAACCTAGGGAGACCAAGATCCTTACCTCTGTGCTTCCCTCACAGCAGACTTCAACAGCTGCAGCCCTTCCTTGTTTTGAAGGAGCAGTAAAAAAGAAATGCTGTGGGAAAAATGGTTTTTGAAGCATGTTGAGGAAAATATATAGCCAGAGATGTAGGGTATATGTAGCCCTGTGTGTAATCACTTATGATTCAACAACTAGTCAGCTAACTAAGGTATGTAGGAAGCACATCACAATAGTAATGGGGGACTTTAACTACCCTGACATCAACTGGGACACAAACTCTGCACCAAGAGGAAGATCAAACAGGTTCCTGGCAAACCTAGCAGACAACTTTGTTTCCCAAAAAGTAGAAAAGGGAACTAGGGGATTAGCCATTTTGGATCTAATTCTCACTAACAGAGATGAAATGATAGAAGGTGTTGAAGCCATAGGAACCCTGGGAGGAAGTGATCATGCAATATTAGAATTCAACATTATGGAAGCACAAGCAATAAACACAGTCAAACTAGAGTCTTGGACTTCAAGAGAGCTAATTTCAATAAACTTAGAGAGGGTTTGGGAAGGATTCCATGGATGAGAATCCTCCAGGGGAAAACAACTCAAGAAGCTTGGGAAATTTTGAAAAGTGAGATAATAAAAGCCCAGTCTAGCACAATACCAACAAAGAGGAAAAATAACAGCTCTCAAAAGAA